>NW_019416568.1:3525131-3653803 GCF_000390285.2 Anoplophora glabripennis | reverse complement strand
GGTTTAAAAAAAATACTACATTAAAGTATAAGTCTCGAGGATCATTTTGCGCTTTTGAACGTTCCGAAAGCTTTGGTAGGAGCTGAGATATGAATTTTTAAAGTTGGCAACTTTTAGCCATTTTTCGACCTTAAATCGCCCCTAGCTCGAAAAGGAAGCGTTCTACGAAAAAATTTCAAGACACAAAAAGTGTTTATTTCTGCTCAATTTATCTTCGAAAATTGTTTGCAGAGCGTTTTTTTGCAATATTTTTATTTTGCAACTCTTTTGTTAATAACAAATTACCTGCCACTCGGACACACAGATGTTACTTAGGTTTTTTGTTTGCAATAACTCAATGCATCGATTACAAAAGGTTTCATCTTGGTCTTTCCTCGTGGTCGGTGACCTTGATTTTCTAAGCATCTTTTTAGGGGTGGACCGTTCGTCTATAATCTACTCTATTGGAAAATTTACGGACATAGCAACATATAACGGGTCTTCCTTGGGGAGGTTTCATTTTAAATGTATAAGAAAGCAAGTAATTTTTATTTTTAAGTTTTATGTTTATTCCAACACAAACTACAGACCATGCGGTTAAACATGGAAGACAATATCTTCCAAATGGTATTCAAATTCTAATTCTTTTAAGGAAATTTTGTATAACTTTTTCACAGAGAAAATATGCATATATATTTTCTTGTACAGAACCGTTTGATTGGACTAGTATATTTAGTCCAGTATACAACGGTAAAAATAGGATATTACCTCCGAATTCTTGACACATGCACCAATCATGAAAATTGGTGAGTAAGCTCATTTCACCCTCCCTTATAAAAGTTACATATCCATATTGTGTGCTTATTGGTAACTACTCCTTCTTGAATAAAACGTAAAAATCATAGATTTAAGTGTTATGTCAATAGAATAAACATTCTTTTATGTTTTGAATAATAATTTTTGATTTATTGCAACGTTTCAACCCTTAAAAACCATCCTTATTGCAGAAAATAAAACAAAAAAAAATTTCACATCTTCATAACATTTATAATGAATGAAAGACTCATCACTGTTTATAATATTACTGATGATTCATTGCAACGTTTCAATCCTTAAAAACAACCCTTAATGAGGAATNAAGAAAATAGTTGATGAATGCAAATTTTCTTTGCACTCGAGAGAGAACGTGCTGTCCAAATATTTAGATGATTTATGAGAACGTCACGAAAATAAAACGGTTGTCCATTCCAAGAAATATTAATAAGTTCACCATAAAACAAAAAATAGGTATCTGAAATGTATTGAATTTGTTGCTTATGAACAAAACCCTGTGATGGTGTGAGTAATCACTACTCTATTGGAAAATTTACGGACATAGCAACATATAACGGGTCTTCCTGGAGGAGGTTTCATTTCATTCACGGACCATGTGGTAAAACATGGAAGACAGTATCTTCCAAATGGTAGCGTCTATTAAAATTCTAATTCTTTTAAGGAAATTTTGTCTCTGTGAAACTTTTTCACAGAGAAAATATGCATGTATATTTTCTTGTACAGAACCGTTTGATTTGACTAGTATGTTTAGTCCAATATACAACGGTAGAAATAGGATATTACCTCCGAATTCTTGATGAAAATTGGTGAGTAAGCTCATTTCACCCTCCTTTATAAAAGTTACATATCCATAATGTGTGCATATTGGTAACTACTCCTTCTTGAAAAAAACGTAAAAATCATAGATTTAAGTGTTATGTCAATAGAATAAGCATTCTTTTATGTTTTGAATAATAATTTTTGATTTGTAGCAACATTTCAACCCTTAGAATCCACCCTTCATGAGGAAAAAAACAAAATTAGTTTTCGCGGCTCTGAAATGTTTTGACGGAGCAATAATGAAATAATATATGATTTATTGCAACGTTTCAACCCTTAAAAACCATCCTTATTGCAGAAAATAAAACAAAAAAAAAAGTTCACATCTTCATAGCATTTATAATGAATGAAAGACTCATCACTGTTTATAATATTACTGATGATTCATTGCAACGTTTCAATCCTTAAAAACAACCCTTAATGAGGAATTGTAAAATGTTTACCTGCATCAAAACACTCAACGATACATTACTAAATTCAACGAGATTACTTAAAACTCTATTAAACTATTAGGTAAGCCATTTACGCGATCCGACAAATTTCACTGCATAATACAATTCGTTTTTCACGATAACTTTTTTAATTTTTAATATTTTTCATCGCTCCAAAAGTAATTTGCAGGGAATTGCAAGAACTACAAAACAACCTTTATAGTTGAAGGGTCTTGAACTCTTCGTTTTCGAGATTTTTTAGATATTAAGAGCTCAAAGAAGGTGGTCCTTACAAGCAAATGCAAACTAAAAAACGTAATATATCAGTTAATTTTTGTTCTACAGAAAAATTGAACGAAATCAATAATATTATAAAAAAAGAACTTTAATTTTGAACTCTTGCATTTTTCACGTATCTTGTTTAGTTTTTGAGTTATTTCGAAAAAAGGAAATTTTTTAAAAAATTATAAAAATTTTGTTTTCATTATTTCAAACTTTTTTTTAAATTTAGGCATTCTAAACCGATTAAACTTGCAGAGCCTATTATTAGTACCTAAATAAAGTCAACAGTACATGGATTACGCTTAGTTTCTTTTTTTTATGGTTCAGCCATAGATTTTATTGTATAACTACGCGAGTTTTTGAGCCACGAAATTTTTTCAAAAAGTATTTTAAAGATTTTTCCAAGCACTTTAAAAAAGGTTATGTTCATTTTCTTCGAAAAATTAGTTCTTTCGCCATTATTTTACGGTAAAAGGTTCGATTTTACTTTCCGAAAAATAAGCATTTTTATAGTGATAGCTCGGTTATTATTATATCTACGGTAATCAACATGAATCGATTGGTTCATGTGTCTAGAATTCGGACCTAAAAACCGTCATATACTGAGCTATTTGCAATATTTATAGTTTTCTTGTTTCGATCTGATTAGATAGATATATTCTGGTTAATATTCGACTTTGAACTAATTTGGTAAAAAGGAGTTTCAAGGATATACACCTGATGCGTGGTCCGCGACTTACACTGTGCAAAACCGTACTTATCTTATCAACTTCGACGTCACCTGTTACATAGGTGTTGTATAACAATGAAAAAGTAATATTAACGGTCGATAGAAGGAAGCACAAAAAACAGGCACTTAGGTAGGAAATTCTGGAAGGAAGCCTAAAGGGTTGAAGATAGGCAGTTGAAGTGAGAACAGTGTGCAGATAGGTAGCAAGACGATCGGCGGGCAGTGTGTCAAAGTAGTGAAAAGTTAATTGTTTAAAGTGTTATTAGTTAGCAGGTAATATTCTTTAAGTACTTTGTTGTTAATTGTTCTATATAATCTTATGATCGTGATGATTATAGATGTTTCATGATAATAATTCTTTGTAAGTTTAGCTTCCATTGCTTTATGCTCAAGGGCATATATTTTTCTAAGGTAAAATTGTGATAATTATACTTAAAGATTGCCCATTATTTATTTCATGTTAAAAATATATGTATTGTCCTGATTGCCGGCCATTGCAATGGCGGCAGCTTTGTTTCACATTTAGGTAACTTGTTTTTGTCATGATAACGTTATTCGAAAAACCTAGATGTTTCATGATAATAATTCTGTATATGTTTGGCCTTCGTTGTCTTGTGCTCAGGGGCGTGTATTTTTCCAAGATAAAATTGTTACAATTATTATTGGAGATTGTTCATTATTTGTTACATGTTGAAATATGTATATATTGTCGTATCTGCCCAGATAATGCAAAACAACTTCTTTGTTTCACATTTAACTTGTTTTATCTTGATTACGTTGTTCTTTGACTTCATGTGCTCACTTTATGTCATACGTATGTAAGAGCTTTGTTGAATTTACTAACATTTTCACCCATGATTATTATTATTGTTATTATTGTTGTTGTTCTCCCGAAATCTCAACTTTAACTGGATAGCCTTCCGTATTATGGGACTCCAGTACCTTCCCCATTATTATTGCTATTATTATTATTGTTGTTGTTGTTGTTGGTATTATTGTTACTAAAACCTCTTCAGTTTTACTTGGAAGTGTGTATGTCAGACTTGAGTGAGATGACATTTAGTGACACATTAAGTAAGTCCAGTTTTGATTATCATTAGCAAAGGATCTTAATTTATTCCTTTGGTTAGCGGTTGTTTTGTATTTATATTTGGGTGGTGAGAGCAACGATCGTGGGTTTCTCTGCCATGCTCTTTCCCCGCAGGAGCTCTAGGTGAGCCTGGCACTCTCCTTTTATGTTTAATGGTTGTTAATGTTTTTGTTGTTCTTTTTATTTGTCACATGTTTAATTTGAATTGTATGTAAATAAAGGTTAGGTGTATTTACTCTGCTTTTGTTTTATATAATTAAACCATACATCCCCTCTACAAAGTTAGTAGCCAGCGCCTTCCGGTCAATTAAAAAAATAAATACACACAACGTAGGTAGTCCTTATGACAATCACATATTTTTGGCCACAACTACGTTTATTTTTTTATCGAACCTAGGGTTGTTATACTACAACACTAATATCAAATGATTTTCTTATGAGATAACGACTTTTTTATCTTAACCACCAATGAAATGTTGAAGATAAAATTTTACAAGTAGTGTTAGCCATGCGATCCTTACAAAATGAGATCTTATAGCTAATAGGAATGGCTGTTTTTCGTTTAACTGAAAATAATACATAAGAATTAGTTGCCAAAAGGTTTTATGCAACTTGGAGACAAAGTTTAATGTAGCATAGCGCTTCTTTGAGTAAATGACCTCAAATTGCCTTTCAATGTTGAAAGCAAAGTGGAAAGTTGGGATGAACTAATATTTGTTCAAATCAGCAATGTTACGCTTAACGAGCCTAATCCGTTTGAAGATCCTTTAAAATACGGGGTAGCGGATGCGTGTAAATAATTTAGAAATTGTACGAAAACCTGTAGCGAAATTCCCTGACTTGAAAATTGTTGAGTTTCGCTTCGACATAATATTTTAGCATGATCTACAACTTACCAATTTACAAAAAAATCCTATAAACATGTGTCCAGAATTCTTTGCTTTAGATATACAGGGTGTCTAAAATTCATGAAAATCGCAAGAACAAATTGCTTGAATTGAATACAACAATACTTAAATTAAATACTTTAATGTTTTGATATTTTTAACAATAATTACTGAGATATAATCTGATATTTCATCATTTATTTTCAAGATGGTGTATTGTAGAAATGTGCCGCAATAATATATTTTGGAAAGCCTTTAGTAGCTACTCTGTAACGAGTAAATGTAAAAAAAATCTACATGCTACATTTTTTGACTTCCTGTATCTCAGAACGACATAGGATCCGTAGTAAAATTTGGGCAAGAATTTTAGTTACTTCCTATATATTCATTTGAACGCATTGTAATAGTTGAAAAGAACAAATTTATATGTTTAAATAAATGTACTTCTATTTTATTTCTGATAAAATTAATTTATGCATAATGTGCATATTTCGCACATAACCATTAAATATGACCATTAAATTCGAATGGAATCACGAAATAATATTGAATCTAACTCTCGATCGGCACTTGTGTTGAATAGAAAGTTTCCTAGTCTTTGACAAATAGGAACTCAAACAAGACCAATTTTACCGGTTCTTGAGAACTGAATTGATTCACAAATGTGGAGATATTTACGGAATTCCGAAAAGAAAAATTTCCGTTGTTGTGGGAAGTTCCATTATAAAAAATCGCCAGGCATAAAAAATATTCATATAAAAAATCGTTTGTGATATTGCGACCATAGATTTGTATTGTAACACACTTTTGATGAATGTGGAATCAAAAAAATTAACTGAGAAAGAATATAAGATACAGAATAGATTCAATATTATTAATGTAACAACCATAATATGGGTCTCTAATTAAAGAGCAATATTCAAGCTTCGGTCTAACGAAAGAATAAGAAGATCTCCAAATAAGATCTAATATATTTTTTCTAGATCTGTTGTGAAAAGCATAAAGTGTTATATATATAAAATAACCTCCAAATCCTTAGTACAACTTATCAATTTAATGTTTGCGAATTAATATGATAATAATATAAGACATAATTGGACTTTTTATTCACATTTAGGTTAAGTTTGTTGTTAATAGACCACTCTACAAGTTTATTGAGTTGTTGCAGAAGGGCTTGATTGGCGGAAAAGATTGGAGTACAGATTCTAAGATCATCAGCACACAAAAACCTCATTTAATTAAGCATTCTGTCAAGGTTATTAATGGATAGGCGAAAGAGTCCAAGTGTGAACCCTGAGGAACTCCTCATGCAACTTCATAATGTTGTAGATGAAACAATTAATTGTAACTTATTGAATTCTATAATGAAGGTAGGAATGAAAAAAAGGTTAGTAATTCGTAGTTATAATGGAATTGAATGAAGTTTCTTACCGAAAATCTTATATAGCATAATTTCTGTTACAAACTGTATAAATCATACATGATTGGATGCAGTGGATCAAGTTTTTTACAGGAAAGTTGATCTCGAGACAAAGATTTAATATCATCTGTTCATAGATACTGAAACATGTTGCGACCTTGAATACAGCAGATACGTTTTCCTTTTTATCTATGTAAATATTTTGATTTCAAGTTGATTAATAAACTGCGGCCTGAATTTTCATTTCAACCTTATTATTTTTCAAGGAATTTTCAGTCAATCAATCATGATACTTCGCCGTATTTAGCGCGCTTTAATGATGTCTAAGCATTTTATAGTCGGTTTATTTCAAAGAAGGCTCCAGGGATACTAATGCGGTCTGTCGTTTCACCACTTAGGAATATTGGGCGGTGCAAATGATTACACAAAAAATATTAGATTTGTGGAAGAAATAATATTTCTATAAAGTAATAAATCAGCAGTAAATTTCTAATAGACAGATACTAGGCACTGGTTTCTGTTTTCGGACTCAGAAAAACTAATTTCCTGTAATGTAAGTTCATAATTATGGCAAGGAGATCAAAATATACACACCATAGTTATTTGTCTTCTGTTATTTATTTTTTAACAAAATATTTCATTCCAAACTCCTCTAATTTGTTAATAATGTATTTCCTTTCATATTCATTAATTGACGATATTTTCATATTTAAAAATTTTCGACCACAACCAGCATTGAATTATACCATAAATTTAGCCACTATAGATAGATCTGTATTATTTCTGCATTTTAAAAACGCGCCTATGTTTGTAACATTTAACTTGTGAATTGGTATTTGACCTTTTTGCAAAAATTAAGGCAAAAGAAAAAAATTAACAAAATCTATCTGTTCTTCATTCATCATCTGTTTAATTTGCATCATTGCTAATGTCCCGGAAGTAAGGTACGTAAACGTAACGTTTTCTTATTGGTGTTACAGAGAATCTTCGTGGCATTAGAGTATCAGTAACTTTATTTTAACTAGAATTATTGTGTAAACTTTCCCAATTAATTATTTCAAGATTTATGGCTATGGAAAACTTAACGTCATAGTTCATCGATGAATTATTACCCGAGTAAATAAAGACAATGGGTAGCACTCCATTGGATGAATTTAAAATACAATAAAGTTACCGCTACCAAGTGAATTGTGAAATTGTTTGTATAATAGAGCTCTCGAATAAAACCTGTTTACCATTTGGATTTACCTTGAATCGAATACAGATATAGGGCAAATCAGGCTGTACATAATCATTTTCAGCAGGTAGCTGGCAAGTTATATTATTCCGTTTCCACAATTGAAATAGTCGCTATAAATCGTGAGATTCATGAAATATTCAACAAGTTTTATAGAAATGAGCCCGATAAGAAAGAGTGTTCGGTGTACTCTTATTTTTTCTTCATTTGGCTTCGATGCCAGGAAAATATATTTTATACGTCTATTGTTTCTTGTTTTTATTAATAGAGAACATTTGTTTAAGTAAAAAAATGAGCATTCGATGTTTTATGAAAGTACTCAAATTTGAAAAAGTACTTTTAATATGATACGGTGTGTCCACAGATGGAGTTGAAAGAAGAGAAGTTGTTTATTTTTGTAAAAGTTATTCATAATAAAAAATTATAACATAAAACTTAAAAAAAAAAATTGATAAATTGGAACGAACACATTGAAGATAAATTTTTCGAGACAAAACGTCTGAATCTGGTTCGGGCTGAGGCAGTAGATACAGTATTGGGGGTAATGAAGGTTTGCAAAAAATGTAATAAAATTTCCAAGATTGTATTTAAAAAAATGAAGTTGCCATGAAAAAGCGTTCTTCTGTTTTCAATATCACCTCAAACAAGGCTGAAATGAATAAAAAACGGATTTCCAAAATTTCGTTTTTTTTTTCAAATATTTCGAAAACTAATCATGTTAGTCTTGAAGTTTTAGAGGCATAATGTTGCTCCCCTGATTATGCAACTTTGTTCCCATTTAAGCTACTTCGTATCTCTTACCGTTTCCGAGATCCCTGTAGTGAGAAGCGATTTTGTAACAGAATGTATATTCTGATTGTAAGCAACTTACAATAAAACTTTCTTCGATTTTTTTTTACACAAAAAGAGCACTTACACAAAATGGAGAAACAGAAATATTCAAATTTAAATCATATCAGTTGTCACAATCTAGTTATTTTCTATCAAACGTTCTACTTACTATCTAATAAGTTTTTTCTTACCTGGATTTGGGGATTCCCGTGCCTGTTATTATTAAATCTCATGAAGACTAGTGGAGCAAGCTTATCTAAGACCACGGACCTCAAAATCCCTGGTACTGCCGCACCCCTTACGCCTCTGTGGTAGATGTTCAAAGTTACCACTGACAATCCTGACGCAAATGACACCAAACAGATACTTACGCCGTAGTACATACCTGAAATAAGTCAAATACGTTTTTCATTTTACTTGCATGTATCTCCTTGAATTATAAATGGAGATAAGATATTACTCGAATTAAACACTTTTATTATTATTTGCTGTAGACATATTTAATAATTGTTAAGTGGATAGTATCCCACTGTAACTATAAATACAGGTTAGGAATGTATTATCTACATTATGCCCAAACATTTCGGGCTACCAATTTATAATTTTTCCGCCATTTCTGAATGTTGTAGTCAAATTTTTAATAATTTTTTAATGTATTTTGTACAAATGTGCTATAAATAAAATAAGACTCCGCCTACTCCATTTTATTTAAACGTAAACTTTTCACAAATGTTTTTGTTCCGTTTTATGGAAAGTTTAGTTAAGTTAATGGTACATTCACGCAATTTTATTGAGAGTTCCAAACTGTCATTGTTCTAAATAACAATGGATTCTAAAGACTGATTCAACTTGGGTAATTACACGAAAAATTAGTTGACTGATACTTCACTGGCTGAGAGTTGCTTACAGTGAGAAACCGATGAAATGTTTCACCATTTCCGTAGAATTATTCAAAATATTCACTTAAACCTTTTTATAAAAGAAAGAAGTTATTACTGGTAAGGGTGCAACAGAAGCGATAAACTTTCAGAACTGATTCTTCTCGGTAAGAAGATACATCTTTGACCTGGCCTTGTTGTTCTCGGGCCAACCTCTGTGGGGGAGGATCCGTTAGTAGAACCCGTAGGCCCGCTCTGATGTACATTTCGGTTCTTATTCTAAAAAAGCTAGCTAGTCAAAACTGAAGACGCTGAGAGTAAAGAACGGCGAAATGTTTAGAAATTACCAGTTACAGAGGCCAGTGCTGAACGTCTTATAGGATCACCATTACCTTGAGGAGCAGTTCCGTCCGTAGAGACTTAAGAACCAACAATAATAACCGAAATTAATATCAGAGCAGGAATAGGGGCTCTGACAGCGGATCCTCCCACACAGTTTTTATGTGACAATTAAGAAATAACTAATTTTAAAGCGTCTATTAATCGATGTTTTCTTCTACTTTTCCGCAAGTGTATACATGTTTTCCATTGAGAGCAACCTAGTTCATGTGGAAGAAAGATATCTACATAATATTAATAATAGAACAATCAGTCTAAAACCCACTTCAAATATTGAGTTAAGCTGAAGCACTTAGCAGGATTGAAATATTTCTGTGGTTCTCGAACAATGATATGTATTTTAAAAAAATAATTTTTGCTGCCATTTCTGGGCAACTTTTACCGAGATAAACATTTAATAATCGGTCCTCATCAAAAGTAAATCTCTAAGTTTGTACACACAGTACCAGAAAGATATAAAGAAATCACAAAATACTTACTGATTAATGGAGTCTTCTCCGTAGGCGGTAGCGTCTCTCTAATAGTCATTAGGAAGACTGTCATGGACAGAAGAGCACTGATTCCAAGAGTAACCTTTTCTCCAGATTCTGAAGGAACGTAGAAAACTAATAACGCTAGAAAATACAAAAGAATCGATGTTATTTCGATAACTGATGAAAGACCGTGATATTGAAATTCAAGTTTTTACAATAAAGGATCTTCTTATCAAGACAGAACTTTAATTTGAAAAAAAGATCTGTACAGGGTGTCCGAAAATTTCAAGTAATTGTTATACTTTCATTCAGAAAGAAAAATCGAATTTGAGTTGGAATGTTACACAATCAAAATTAATGTTAATTAAAATTAAGTGTGAAATAAAATATTTAAGGTGGCCATATTCCCGGCCGAGAAATAGTGAAATTTCTGGCGTTTTTAGGTACTGAAATCTTTAAAAGTAAAACGTGTAGAACAAAAGTAAGCACAAAAATGAAATCCTTGACGTTTTGTTTATTCATTGTTACCATTTAAATTTACTCAAATAAAATAATAACTAAAAAAAAGCGTTTGTAAAACATGCGTTTGCTGTTATTCTAACCCCACATTTTAAGAATTATTTTCACGTACTTATAAATAAAAGTAAACAATTTTATATGTAGGACTAAGCAAGTAAATGTTATAAGAATATTTACATGTGGAATTATATATAAAAAAGTTAGTATTTTCGTAGATTTCAGTACCTAAAACCTTGATGGTTTGATCGTTTTTTGCACCTGTTTATTCGTTTTACTGCGGCGTCTTTGAAAATACCTAGATGGCATGACATAACATTCCTATTATTTGATAAGCTTTAGATTATTCAGTTATTAAATGTTTGAAATTATTTGTCTTTGCGGAAAACACTATTTAAAGAATATGGGGCCCTTAACTACCTACATGTATAATTACAGGGGCGGTGATTTTTGAAAAAAAAAGTTTTACTCGAAAATTTTTTTAAATCTGTTTTTTAATTGGCTATACAATCACACTTTTTATAATTAAATATTATACATGGTTTTGGAGATAATCTAAATGTTTATAAAAAAAGTGGCAAAAAGCTATTGTTAATGTAAAAATCAAAAAAGCCCCCGGCAATAAATCAAAATTTCGTGTAAATGCAAAGCTAAGTTAGGTTTTAAGCTTTAAAAATCGACTTTCTAAACCCTTTTTTGTTAATAACTTTCGGAGAGACAGACGGTTAACGTTGACGGGATAAAAAATAGAATTTTGCAAAAACTATTTTGCCCACAGCCCATCTTTCGCACAATTTTAAAGAACAATAAAAAATAACTTTCAGGTATATTTATAAAATTCCAACAAATAACAACCAAGTTATGGATAATTAAAAAAATGCGAATTTTCCATGTTTTTGTAGTTTTTTTACAATAACATTTAAACAATTTACCCGATTTTAATCTATCGCGGCATTTTGTAGGTCTTTTTATTGCGCATATTTCCTCTGGTTTTCTCTAAAATCAATAGTTTTTCCAAAATATTGAAAAAACTGATTTTCGAACCAAATTGTTTAAAAAAACAATGTTGCTAATGAAAAAAACTGATTCACGAGATGAGATACCTTTTCTATTGCCTTCCCCTGCATATTTCAACAGTAAAATAGCGGATGTCAATTCATCGATTATTTTAGTCCATAGCGACAGGTCTATTAAATGTGATTACCGATTAAAGATCTTTTCATCTAAATTTTTCATTTAAGAATGTATCTATAAGTTTCTGAGAAATTGTTTATTGTTAATTTGTTTTGCTGTGAAGTAAAACACGTTTAATTCCTGATTTTGTCAAATTAAAAAAAAAAACAAAACAATCACAGTGAGTTTTAAATAAATTTCTCTTTCACAAATGTTTCATTAAAAACTCCCTCTGCTTCATTAAGGAGGAGTCTTTGAGAAAGAAAAACTATTTATTCTTTATGACATATTTCACTTATTGCTCTAATTATATTTACGAGAAAAACTTGTTAAAATGAATTAAATAATACACGAGCAAATATTTTTCGGAACTCCGCATTCAGCGGAATGATGTGCAACTGTTAACTATTAGGAACCCAATTATTACTTAGCAGACGATGGAAACTCCTTAACTAAATTATTTGACATGTTGCCGTACACACTCTAGTCATTATGGCTGTCAGCCATGGTTTACCGTTCTATCGAATTCTAAGACGTTAATGCCCGTAAATATTTCATATCAGGAAAAAACACAAATTTCTATATCTATTGTAGATGTTTAATAAAAAAAAATGAAATAAAATTATTTTCAGAATAGTAAAAATATAGAACGATATTTTCCCAAATCCGAATAAATATTTTTTGTATACATTTATTTTTTTTACTTTCTAAAAAAGTATTTGCGCTCACTAAATTTTATGTAGAGTACCTAATATGTGGCAAATGGTTGCACTTAGGATTGAACCAATTATAGAAAGAAAAAATAACGCCGAAATATAAGTTTTCTTTGGTATAATATAAAAAATAAATATAATGTTCATAAAAATCTTATAACAAAAACATAAACAAATGCGATGTTGGAATTTTGCCCCAGCAAATCCGAAATAAGTGAGGCAAAATTCTTGCATAGATATTTTTACGAATTTGTGACAGTGGATCTAGTCTTGGTTGGCCTGGCGGATCGCTGTATTCCTCAGAGCATCCAGGGCATGCATACATTTCTGAAGAATTCCTCTTCTTCTTTCGTTTTCCTTTTGGATGCCACTCCTCCTTTTGTTACCCTATTCTTCTTAGATTCTTCCTTTCGGGGCTTCTCTTTATGCTTCACTTTAAGTATTTTTGCATGGTATTTTGGACAATATTTCTGAATTTTGATCTTCTGAGAAATTGAATTATTTCTTTTGGATTAACTATTCTTTGGAGTGCAAGATGTGTAAATATGGTTTGCTCTAGAACGTTACAAGGTGTAGAATTTGGTTTTGTTTATAACAAAGTTCCTGAAAGCCAATGAAACGAATAACTGGAATGAAATATGTTAAGGGAAGTTCCTTGAGAAATTAATTACGTTACGCCTTTGCCAATGTAAACGTAGTATGCATATCAGTAAATCATGGGCAAATGGTATTCACATACCCATTCCGTATCTTCCTGCAATTAATTACCGAAGGGACGTTGCCAAACCGGTGATGCATCATGACGGAGGAAAGACACATGAAAGTGCATTTGCAAATCTATAGGATTTATCGTATTATTAGAGATGAACCTTGTTAATTCTTATGACCCAATAGTTGCTTGGTATGTTTAAAAATAGATGTGAACGAGCAGCAAACAATTGGTAGAAACACTGTATGTTTTATTAATAATAAGGTGACCAAATTTTAAAATCAGACTCTACGGGGTGTTGCGATATTCCACTGTCAGAAAGATGCCAGTGCTTATCCTACCAAAAATAATAACAAACGTTCGTATGGATTAAACTAAGAAATTCTTCATTTTTGAAATATACAGTGGGTTTCATGATTTATTTAAATTATTTGTAGTTCAAATTAACAAATAAACATACAAAAATTGCAATCCAGTAGGGTGTAATAGTCAAAACAAGTACGTACGACATTCAAAACCGTTCAGAATTTGGGTCTTTTTGGTTCTACTACTTTGCTGGTAACGAATAGGTTACTTTAGTACTAAAATTGTCGTGAATATTCTTTGTTCTTAAGTAAAGTTCTGATCAAAGGGTGTATAAAACCTTAGACCTACTTACCAATTCCGTTTATTAAGATGCAAGGCAGTATCAAGTTGAATACGTAGAACAAAGGCCTTCTTCTTAGCTTAATCGTATACGTGATATCGGGGTAGGGTTCGGGGCAACACGAGTAAAATTCAATGTGTTTCACAGACGAAAAACTTATCAGATCGAATTCGCCGTTGGCCTGGTAGTTGCTGACATCCCCCTCTTCCGTTTGCTTCACTAGCTCCACCTGAAAGAAAGGTAAAGGTATATTTAAGCGCACTGTTGTCGGTAAGTTATAACTACAAGCATTTTTCTGTACAATCTTTTAGAAGGCATTGCCTCAAAATCATTTAGTTGTTAAGTTAAACTTGCTGATTTGGTTGTTGCTGAATATACAAAGTGTTTTATGAAGGACTATATCGTCGTTGATGGGCGAAAGCACCAAATTTGCTGTTTGAGTAATTTCTCAGGAAAACAATGCGAAGAAAATTAATTACAAACGAATTTGTAGGGGTATGCATGATGGATATTCTAGTAGTAATTGTGTACCAATATAAGTGAGTATATTCATGTTTGTACGTATTGTATTAATTGCCTAAAATACGTTAAAATATGTATGCAGTAATCTGCACAAATAGTCAGGTAAAACCTAGATTCTAATTGAAAACAGGATATATAAAATATTACACCTCGTTTTTGGCTTCTTATTCCTGTAATAATCAAATTTCAGCTCAAATCCGTTGAGATGAACATCTAGATTTGTTTATCATAGATCATAAAATACAGTATGAACAAATTATAATTACTTAAGTTATTAAATTAATCACTACTAAAATAAAATATGACATTCATTATTCATGCTTTAAAGCACATTGATATGTTTTAGAGCAGGCAAAATAATTTGCCTAGCTATATTGTATGTGGTTTTATTATGTAATTTATAAATTCCTACAAGTATAATATACACCAAGGAACTTGTTATCGAGATGTATTTGAATTTGGAAGATAATTATCTTTACGTTTGCCAATTTCTAAAGGAATGGAAATATACATTAGCGTAACGTCGTTATTCGGAATATACAAACTAGTAGTTGCTATTGTTCACGATACTCAGCATTTGCATAAATTTTATTAGAATAAAGGTAGCTCTTCCTACATATTTGAGTATCATAGTTTAAGGCAAGTTTAATTTCTATATAGAACCACCTACTTCTTACAAATTATCATCAGTAATTAGACATATAACTAATCCATGTTGATTTGTAATTAACTGGAGAAAAGTTTAGGGACAATTTAATTTTCAAACAGTTACATCTTCCAGATAATTAGGTATTACTAAATATACAGTGGGTTCATGATGAAAGGAACAAATTCGTTTAAAATTCAGGTAATTATTTTGTGAACAAACGCTCGGACACTTCGATTAGTATTTTTAGTTGCGGGTTTTTTAACATAAGAAAATTGTATAAAGGGTGTCTCAAGGAGAACATATGCAGTAATCATTGATTTTTTTTAATGAACTTATGCCATAATGGATATTATTATATTATATCCGAATTGTACGATAAATTCTGAACACTTTTTGTATAACATACAATATCTCTCAAATCAGTGGTTTTCGTAATAATGACGTTTGAAAATTGATATTTTGAAATGCACACAAGTAATTAAATAAAATGTTTAAATTGAACAGCGTTGAACATTTCTTTAAAAGCCAACGAAAACAACCTGATATGCCAAATTTTATTTTAAACAAAACAATTTTCTTCCTATTAATCGTTTTTCATTCCTTAACCCCTAAACCATTTCGATATAGTATTTTGTGACATTAAAAACCAGACTATCACCGGCGTTTAGTTTGTCAGTTTTACGTTTCATTTTAAAAATGCATTTATCTGAGAAAGAACGTATTGAAGTACTTATGATGACTGGTTTTGGAGACAGAGTGCGTACTAAACAAGAAGTATGTAATTATTTAATGTAATTCATCCTGATCGACATCCAATTATCTACTGTCAGAAAAATTGAATCGAAATTTGCTGAGCACGGCCACATTAGAGATTTAACTAAAGGAAGACCAGCAAATATCAGAAGATTCTAAAGTAGAAGTTTTAATAGAAATTGTAAATAATCCCTATGTCGCCGTTGTAATTTGTCATCGGGATCTGTGTCACAAATACTCCGAAAAAATAAATATCATCCTTATAAGGTTCAATTGATACATGAACTATTAGAAGACGATTTTGACTGAAAAACGCAGACAATTGAGATGAATAATCAAAACTTAGATTTTTCCCGAAAGATTATTTTTTCTAATGAGGCTACTTTTGTTTTAAATGGACACCTAAACCGACAAAACTGCAGGTACTGGGCAACTGAAAATCCTCGTTGGACACAAGTCTGTCACACACAGCATCGTTAAAAAATAAATGTTTGGGCAGGTATTGTCGAAAAACAAATTCTTGGACCTTATTTTTTGGAAATGGAGAACGCTACTTAAACTTTCTTCAGTTTGAACTCATCCCCGCTTTAGCTGTTGTGTTTCCTAATCCACAAGATCCACATATTCCTCATAATGACATAGGGTTCCAACACGGTGGGGCACCTCCTCATTTTGCAATTGCAGTTCGAGAGAGGTCCTATTGAGTGGCCACCAGGGTCACCAGATTTAACCCCTTTAGATTTCTTCTTATGGGGTTACTTGAAATCTAAAGTTTATGTGAATAGACCAATAACCTTGATGAACTGAAATAGAGAATACGTCAGAAAATAAGACTTATTCCAGCAGAGGTAATTGAAAACGTTCAACGGGAAACAATCCTTCGACTACAAAAATGTATTGAAACAAACGGACAAAACATTGAATATTTGTTACAAAGCAAATGTTATTTAAATGTTTTATGATAAACATTATTTTTTCTCCATTTATCACATTTCAAATGTCATTATTACGAAAACCGCTGATTTTAGAGATATGGTATGTTATACAAAAAGTGTTCAGAATTTACCGAACATTTCAAAAATGACATAATAAACAAAATCAATGATAACTGCATTTATGTCCTTCTTGCGACAGCCTGTATACAATTTTCTTAGATCAAAAATTGGCAACTAAAAATACTAATCGACGTGTTCAAGCGTTTTTCCACAAAATAATTACTTGAATTTTTTAACAAATTTGTTCCTTACATCATGAACGCATTGTATACTACATATTAATTTCAATTCTGCAAAAATCTGGACAGCATGCGTGCATGCAAACGCGATTAATTAATATAAACTTAATTTACATTATACAATTTTGTTAATTGTAGTACGTGAGCAAGGATCAAGTCTATGTTATACTTCTATACAGATTTTTCTTTAAACATTATTGCATAAATTGAAAAAGAAACATATATTTATTCAAAAACATTCATAGCAATAACGTTTGAGGAAAAACTAATTATAGGTATAGATTTTTTACAAACTTTATAAATTAATCTGGCTGTTCCAAAGCTCAATATTTCTTTCGATCCTTTATAAAAGTCTCAGTCGAGTTGCGAGTTATTTCGGCTGTCAGTTCCCGAAACAATCTAAGCAAGCAATTTTTGGCTAAATAATGGCTGCATTTTCCATTATAACGCTTAAATGCTTTCGAAGATTTTAAACCACGAAGTCAGTTTCGTAATTCCGTTTATTCGATTAGTGTGATGGACGTTCTAATGGATTCTTATATTGCCTTATATCTATGAAACAAACACAAACGGTGCATTTATTTTACGAAGGAAATTCAAACTCCGAGCAAAATGAATATCAGTTAAGAAAATTTTTATATTAACAATTAACAAGTTTTACTTGAAACGTTTATTGATGAGCATTTTCTTAAACGCCACACCCTGTAGATTTCAATACCTTTATTTAACATTAAGGACGAAATCTGTTCATGTAAGGATCATACTAAGGATTTAGGACAGGTCACAATGATGTCACCTGTAATATCGGATCTGCAAATTCCTGGCGACAAAACGATAATTTGATAGGGAAATTGATTGCAGTAATTTATTATGGAAATCCAAGTAATGATCCTGGATAATGATGAATTTGAAAATGAGTGTGTACTAAACTAATTTATGTATTTTCTATGTTGGAAAGTCTAGAATACTAAAAAAAACGTATTTTATTTTATTAAAAATCCCTTTTTGATAAGTGAAAAACAATCCAAAATCATTTTGGAAGTATGTTAATGAAAAAAAATGAATATGAACTACATCCCAGATCTATCATAGTAAGAAAATTAGTCAATTGCAGAATACTGCTATTGCTTTTTCCTGAATTTTTTATCAAGTTTCTAAAAAAAAATATATTTTCGGTCATATTTCCATATTACACCGAACGATTTGAATAACATTTTTCAGCGTATTCACGTAATTAAACCTTTTAGTGAATGAATAAAAAAAATATGCCACTGGTAGTTTTTTGTAGAAATAAGCGTATTATGAAGATATAGCAGAAAATATACATTTTTTTATAAACTTTACACCCTGTATGTATCTCGACCGAATCCCAAAGGAAAAAAGTTTATAGAACAAACCCTACTTATTTTTTGGTAGTGAATCTAGTTCTGCGATTTCTGTATTTAAAGTGAAATCACCCTGTATATGATTGTAATTTTAAATAACTTTTTCTGTTTTGTTCATGTCAATCAAAAATTAGTTGAAAGCAAATAATGTCTAAAGAATAAGTATGGGAACTATTTTTAATAAAGTTGTTTCCAGTATTCCAGTGAACATAATTTTAATAAAAGATATTAACTTTATTGACGACAGAAAGTATTTCTATACGCTGTTATTATGAAATAAATTAATTCGTCGGGAGATATTAAATTAGGCAAATGTCTGTTATAAAAAACCAAACCCTGGCTGAACCATCGGGTGCAGGGGTGTATTCATTCAATTAAAAATCTTTCCACTGAAAATATCAGAGCAAATAAAATCTTACAGTTTTTATTTAGTTAAAGATAAATTAACATAATCTTTTTATAGTAACAAAAAAACGTTTGGGAATACAAATTGTAATTTCAGTAATTTCAAACCCAAATATAGTAAATAACTTAATTATACATACAGAGAGAGGTTATTATTTAATTAATAAAACAGATCGAGTACATAGGTGTCTATATAAAAAAGTCCCTCGATCATATCTCAGGGAGGATTTATCATATGACGAAAAATATATTTTAATTACAGTTCTTAGTAAATTTTTAAATCACATAGTGCAAGTAAAGCAATAAGTAAAATAGGTCTCAAATAGTAAACTACAATCTGGATGTCTAATGTGTAAAGATTAGGCAGCGTTCAATATGGTTATTATTCATTCAATAACTTTAAATGAAGATATACTCAGAGATTTACATAATTTATAAAAAGTCGTATTATTTATTTACCTCAATATTTATTAATAACATTATATTTAGATAGTTAAAACACTCTGCTACATTATTACTTCACAAATGAATCTAAACATGCCTAGGTACAGAACAACTAGTAAATGATTAATCTGATTGGTTGAGTCAAGTCAGGTTATGTAAATTTACGTTTTCATTCGTATATTCACATCAAATACAGTAAAAATACATAAGACTAATTCATTTTAAATTGTAAAAGTCCAACGTAAAAGAAAATATACACTCAAATGTGTCATGTATGTTCAATTCATTTACATTTTTACAAATAACGCAGCTCGTTATTTACAAATGAGACGATGAACTGCAAATACTGCGCTATAACTATTTACTTATTTTTACGACCCTACCTAATGACGCCCCTATTGTTTAGAACCACACATTTTGCTTTATCAGTAGTTTGTCAAAACTAACAGAAACAGCCGACTAGATTCCGTTACGGATCAAAACACATTTAGCTGTTACCCAACATTTACAAATTAGATAGTTTGCTTCGTGAGTTTCTATTTTGCTCGTCATGACGTTGTCCTTGATGTCCTTGACGGGGCTATGGTGCTTTTGTGCAGATATATTTATGCCTTAACTATTGTGTTATTAACAGATAATAGATCATCTGCCGTGCTGTTATAATTAGATAATAATTCTTAGATATACGGGGTGATTTGTCTGAATGTGTCGAAAATAAAATGGTTGGCATTATATGAAGATTACTATCTTACTGTTTACAGGGTTTGGCACTGCCTACAGGAGTAAGATCATAATATGTATTTAATTTAATTAATAATTACTACTTGGCATTAGGTTCAAAACCTAACAAAAATATTCATTTTCAGAATTCTCTATTAATCCTGAACAATTTTGAAGATATGTGGAAAAAACAATTTTCAGTGACTCACATTTAAGGAGCTGTGGTTCAAGAATTTCTAGTAATTTGAGGATGAATGTAGGTATACATTTTTTAACTGTGGCAAAAATTATAGATTTAAAATTATGGCGAATGCGCCGCGATTAAAATCAAAACTTAATATTTTTAGTTAAAACAAAACAAAGGCGCTTTGTAACACGTTGCTACATATTCGCTACTGTTTTCGGGGTTTTCATACCCCAATGAAAAGCTACAAATAGATCTCCAGGACCACATAGAGATATCTGCTGAAAGGGAGACTCGAATAAAAACATTTAGAATGAAAAGGATTGAAATCCGACAAGAGCTCTAATTCTAAATTGAATAAGAGGAACCCCTGTATGTTCGATTATATCAAAGCCTATACAGTAGCGCTGATCCATATATTTCGGGCTAGGTTATTTTATTTTCGAAAAAGTAATACTAGTAACTATCGTATCTATATGTCAGTAAAGTTAACACTGATACTTTAATAAATAATTTGAAAGGTACTGTTTGATTGCAGTCGCAATAACGAGAAAACATTTTATACCTGCGGATAATTGTATAACTTAAGAGCGCGGTTTTAAATATTTAATAGCAGAATTATTTAGAGTTTACTTAATAGCAACAACTTTATGTTACGGCACCTGTATATATTGGAAGCCAACAAAAAACGACAAACATATAGAAAAGACGGGCTGACATAGACATTTTTAAATCGTTTTTCAGACTTATTAAAGATATGAAAACTTTCATGTATAGATGACAGGTGGGTATACAAAGCAATTTACTTTTATTCTCTGTTAATGAAGGTTTTAGTTAATATTGCTATTGTCCAATGCCGATAGAATTCAGCAGGGACAAAGAAGACTGAAATAAACCTATACTCGTATTGTAGTAATATGCGATGTAAAAATTATATGGAAGAGATGTATCATCTTTTGAGGCACAATTCACTTTCAGAGTAGAACAATAGCCCGCATTTTCTCTTTCAAATAGTCTTACTGAAACGAGCCTAATATTTTTTATTAAAAGCTTATGCGTTCTTTTATGGGTCTGCAGAAACTCTCTGACAGTTCTCCAGTCCAAAGTACCTACGCTTATACTCATGTGCAAATAGATTAAAAATGCGGTTTAAATTCAGAAATTTCGTGATATGCGAATATTTAGTTTTTTGTTTAAGTTTTTACATACATTTTAATAGTGAAAAATAGTATGGTCCTTTAATACAAATTGTCAATAATGTTATAGGTCTGTCAAACATGGTTAAAAAAAATAGAAAATTTTGCAGAAGTGTACCAATTGACCTGTTTCAGCGATTTTTTTAAAATTTCAACTGGAAAAAAATATGAATTTTGTTCCATCATTTTGGGACACAGTGTATATACTTTATAGGTTATATCTTGCCAATAATTCGATTTATTTTGACCTGAGGAATTATGACCCACTCACTTTTTGACAGCCCTAATTTCAGTTCTATGCGCTACTGTTCAATAACAATATTACATTTTTATAATCAACAAGACAAATCCACTGTTAACAGTCCAATGACTTTTGAAAACAAGTAAAAACAGCAGGTAAATATTTGAACATTAAAGCAATAAGGAGCAATTTGAATTTTTGAAGTTGCGGTATTTTCAGAACACAATTTACCGTTAACCGTTCCTTAATTGGCCATTATACACGTGAAGTGACAAATATTCTGTCGGCTCCTTAAATTATACCTAGTCAGCGAAAGCTTTGACAAGCATAACGATGACACAAGCTCTAAGTGGGTGGTTGGAGCTTCACTGGCCTTTACTCTGAATCAGGTCTGGAATGGAGAGACTGCAGTGCGCTCTGTTGGGGAACAATTTGACCAGTATGAACTCTACAAGGACTTCTTTATAATGTATTATAACTCTTCTTACATATAGAGGATGTCCCGATTTATAGGTGCACCTAAAATATTTTTTTTTCCACGGTCGGGAGTAGAAACCAGTTTCTATGACATCAAAATTAAAACAGAAGTAGTCGATTATTCCCAAGGGAGTATAATGCTCCCAAGGGAGTTTACATTATGGAGAACGTTTTTCATGCAAAAAAAAAGATAACATTGAAATTATTTATTGACATTTAAATTAAATGTTACATTTGTACAATTTTCAAAATTAATATTAGAAGGAATATTACTTTCGCTTACATTTACAGTTTTTGTGATTGCGCTAGTAGTGGTACCTACTAAAACCTGATTAGCAATTTTGGTCTTATTTTCAATGGAGTTCTCGACATAACCCTCAGCGACTGTCGTTGATTTCCAACCAGCATGACGCTTTATTGTCGTGATATCCACACCAGCATCTGCCAGTAATGTCGCTGAAGATCTTCGTAAGCAGTGACCAGTATAACATGCAGCATCAGGTAATTTTAAATACGAAGCTACTACACTCGGAATTTTTCCCATGGTATTCTTGCCAACTGGCTGCGAACTACATTTTCCTGCTTTGTAGTACAAAAAAAGGCGCTTATGCTTGACGTGGGGAGGACGAAGGGACAGGTATTTTCGAAACAATTCAAGCATATTTCCCACATCGGTAACCACAAAGGTTCGTGGAATCTTTGTCTTAGTGTTTGGAATTTTTACAATCAAGGAAGAGCCTACATCCTCAATATCATCTACAGTTAAATTGACTAGTTCATCAGTTCGACAAGCTCCGGCAATCCCCAGAATTAATCCAACCTATAAAAAATCAAAATACTTAATAATTGAAATACCTAACAACAAAAGTAATCTTACCTTAATCATTAAGAATTCTTTGTCATCTGCACTTGATAGAAAACGGTCGATTTCACCCTTTGTCAATATTTTCGATTTTTTCGCTTGATATCCGTCACCGGTTCTTTTCAAAAATGCGATCAGCTTGGGGAATTTGCTTATATCTATGTTGTCGTAAATTATCAAGCATGACTTAACCATAGAATATTGCGCCCATAATGTGGAAGACTTGTAATTCTTTGCATTTTCACTGAAGTATGCCAACAAAACATTCTCGCTGTATACTTGAACATTAAAGATCTTGACTTCGTAGGCAGCAAATTGCTTATTGCAATATTTGCAGCCTCCACAATCTCTTCCGACTCACAATTATTCATTGTGCACTAAACAAACTTTAAACTAAACCAAACTAGCACCTTAATTTGACAATTCTTTTAGTTTGTTTATTTTGTAGTTATGACAATATCTCAACGACTACTAAATAAATGCTCAAATCCGAATACAATAATTCTGGTGCTACTTACTTCATAATGACAAAATATGTGTTTTTAAGTTAATGAGACCGTGGAAAAAATAGTATATACCATTCGGGAGAGATGCTATTTTGTCATCGGTGCATTGTAAAAACTCAAAATTGAACTTCAAATTGAACCTCTGCCAAAATAACGCATTTCTCTCCCTTATAGTATAATGTACTATTATTAAATATAGGAATCACTATTGTAATTATTATAGATTACGTAGGAAACGCCCTGTTTAAACGATATACTAAGCTAAATTACTAATTTAGTAAGTTTTAACTGTATTCCTGTGCTTCGCTCTTTTCGGGGCTGCCAATGAATCACTTCTATATAAATAATAGCGATAAGAGCAAGCCAAGATGGAAGTATATCCGACGGTAATATACAATATGTATGAGGATATGCTGGGATTCTGAGAAAAGATATATTGATATGACGAAGGTTATTTATATACAAAACTGATCGACAGATTTTTGTAATGTGAATAGGCACTGACTATGGCATATCATATTGTACATAACGTACGGGAAAATGTTAATTTTTAGAAATATACAGGGTGTGGCGTGTATAATCTATAAAAATTAGACTACAGCAACCTGATCATAATTGTAATAGAAAAGTCTTATACGAAAAAATTCTATCTTCGCGTTTTTTTTTGGCAAATTAAAGTTCACTTATTCAACGAAAATGAAGCCCGACCCTGTGTTATTTATTAAAAACTTTGGAAAAGTTTTTATGCGACCCGAGATGCAACCTTATAATTTAAGTCGGTATAATCTAATACTAGTAATACTAAAAGGAGGTTAGGTTACATTGTCAAAAAATTTGTACAGTCAACTGATATTGTGTTTGTATTCACTTAATTATTAAATATTAAGCGTGGTCCAGCGATCCATCAGTGTTGAAAAGTGAAAGAATCCAGACAAAAGTTTTTATTTTGTAATTCCACGATAGTGACAGTGTAATTTTTATAAAGAAGTAAAAAATAAGAATAGCGTGCCGATTACATTAAAAACGAGATTCTTATTTCTTACTTTGCTTAAGTTTTTAGTTTGTGCACAAACTAGTTTTACAATAAACCGAGAAAACAATGCATTTACTATTTCCGAACGTGTCGATATGGTGTTAGTGTATGGTGCAGCCGTAGAAAATACGCTCGCGGCGACTAAATTGTACCGGGAACGATGGCCACAACGTCACCCCCCATGTGCAAATACAATCCTATAGTGCGTTCAGCGGCTGCGAGATACGGGAAGTCGAGGAGAAGGACGTGGTCAGCAAGTGAACCTTAATGTTGAAGATGCAGTGTTAGAAAATCTTGACGAAGACCCCACAATTAGTATTCGACGACTCGCACAGCAAGTAGTAACCTCATCTCGTACCGTACATGGCATCTTAAGGCGCCAGCTGTTGCACCCCTATCATCTGCAACCAGTTCAACAGATTTTACCCCCAGATTGTGATCAACGAATGCGTTTTTGCAGATGGTTTTTACGGCAATGTACCAATCAAGTAGACTTTCCTGCTTATGTTTGTGTAACAGATGAGGCGACATTTACCCGCGATGAAGTGAATTTCCATAATATGCACATATGGGCCGATGAAAATCGTCGCGCGATTAGGGAAACTCATTTTCAACATCGGTTCTCGGTAAATGTTTGGGATGGCATAATAGGCGATGTACTTGTGGGTCCCTATTTCTTTGAAGGACACCATATGCTGACTTTGTGGAGAACCGGTTGCCTAAATTATTGGAGGATGTGGCATTACAAGTTCGGGCACGCATTTTTTATCTTCAAGATGGGGCTCCTCCACACAGTACTCGAGAAGTAAAGACACTTTTGAATGAAATGTTTCCTCAGCGATGGATTGGACGCTTTGGTCCTGTGCCATGGCCACCTCAGTCACCCGATCTAACTCCAATGGACTTTTATCTTTGGAGTCACTTGTTTGTGCAGGCACTTGGCAACTACAGATGCTTAGGAAAGGAAATATTATATTTTATTCAACATGCAAAAAAATTTTGTTAAAATTTTAATTTATAAGAAATTAATGACACTATCACCCAATAATCTATACAAATCCCAAAATTTCTCATGTGCAGTAAAACAGTTTATCATTGGCTGTTACTTCATACCGTTCTATGGACATTCACGCGTCATATGTGGTATTATCATTTACTAACCTGCATTTAATTTATTTTTTCTTTTTTTCTCAATGTGCGATGTTACGTCACAGTTTTTGTGTAGAAACTGTCTACGATTTAAATATTGTTATGGTGACCAAAAAATTGATAATTAATCTACCACCAACAATGAATATTCTTATTTTGTTCTGCAGAATGTCATTGTATTTTTTAAAAATGTGCACATTCTCTATTACCGAGACATCGATGAAGTGAGCAGTTCCAAAAATGTTTCTTCATATTGCTGTGGTAAGGCAGTTGGTACTAAAAAGGGTTATTCTATTTGCAAAAAATATTTGAGGCAACCGGATGGTCGCAACTCGATTTATTTACTTTTCAAATATCGTTTCAAAGTTTGTACACCTTGTATATTTTTTACTTTCTATTCAGTAAATTCGAGTCTTGCGAATTAATCCACTGAATTAAATTTCATCTGAGTTATCAACCGTAATGGATAATATAAAGGCGAGGCAGAAATTTGCTGCAATTCGGGTATATTAGACATTCCCATCTCGAATTCTTGTCGCCTTTCTGGTACACAGTATGGCTTTCTTTATTATTTTGAAAGGCTTTAATTAATTAACCATTCGTACATTTTGAAACGTTTTTCATGGTAATCAATATCTCTAAAGACAACTGAATAAATATATTGCCAGTCTTTCAAGTAGGCACCTAATTACCGAAGTTTCGAAGAAATTGATTTGAAATTATTACCTACCTAAGAAATTAATTAATCTGTATCAATTTGTACTGTTTACTCACATAATAACTGCTCCCCTGTTATGTGATGTACAATAGATTTCTTTTTATTTCTTATATACCACATACTAGTAGTACGTACTAGAGAATAGGAATAATTAATAGTTATAACTATTGCAAAAGCAGTTCCAAATGCGAATTTTAACAGCTCTGAACTGGAGAAGGTAGGGACATGCACAATGCATGATTACATTGAAGTTGCCATTGTTTTTCTTGCATGCTGTACATGTAATTCTCTTTGTTTCGGGAAACAAAGAAAAATATACCTTTTTTGTTAATACGTTCACACAGCATAAATTTTAATGGAATTCGCTCCACAAATACGAGGGAGGTATCCGCTGTTATTTTTAACTTACATTATAAAATATTTCAGATATCATTTTGTAAATTAAAAATATTTCAAAGTAATTTTTAAATAAAAAGTGACATTTATTCTTCTTATTACTTTTTAATACAAATATAAATATTAATTAAATTAACATGATTATTTTCCACAGTACATACATTATTAGGAAAACCGAGTACTTTGAATCATCGACATTAAAAGAAAACTAATTTATTTGTCCTTACAATAATAGTACAGCCTTAAAAATATCTTAATTTTGCTTTCGCATCTCAAAATTGCACAATATTAAAAACTGTATATTATTATAGGCGAGCGGTTCACCCCTAGAAAAGATGCTTCTAAATGAAGGTAACGGACTAAATTTTTAAAACAAAAACCTACAGCATGAAACTTTTTTTATTTTATAGTGTATTTTTCCGATAATTTACATATTTTTTAAATATTTTTCGGCGTGGTCAGTCAATTGTTATAAACAAAAAAGTTGTAAAAAAAATTACTCGCCGAATACTTTGAAAACAGTTTTGGACAATGGACCAAAATAAACACTTTTTTGTTCTTTGACAAAAATTCAAAAAATGCTTCGTTTCCGAGATATTTCCAATTTAATGTGGAAAAATTGACGAAATCGACAAACTTTCGGATTTTTTTTCTCAAAAACTACTGAACAGTTTAATTCTAAAAAAAGCATAATATTTTTTGGTATAGGTCAATTAGTTTACTGAAGGTTTAAAGCGAGTAAAAAAATAGTCTTTTAAAGAAAATCATGATAAACATACGCATCAAAATGGCGGCGTGAGTGGCGCTACGTCGCGCGCGAAACAGTTCAGATTTAAATTTTCATTTTACAATATCTTGGACTATCGAAAATAACGAAAAACTTATTATTTAAAAACTAAATAAAAAAGAAATTAATATACTTTTATTGCTCTTTTTTTGTAAAATAAAAATAAAATAATATCTTATACAATAAATTATCCAATAACTTTTATATTTTTCGAGACCGCTAGGTCAATTATTATTATTATTAGGTTAATTTTCCGATTTAAAAAGCTTATTTAGTTTAGTTTTGGTATAACTTTCAAGCCATTTATAAGACCAAAAATCGAATATTTAAATTTTACTAATTACTTGCCAAAACCTTACTCCGGCTATAAAACCAAACAAAATAATCTTTTGAACATTTGTACTGTTAACATATATCGATTTAAAAAAATCATAATAATGTTTATTGTAAATATAATATAATCCAAGATATTGTAAAAAGAAAATTTAAATTTGAAGTGTTTTCATAATTTTCTTTAAAAGACTTTTTTTTATTCGCTGTAGACCTTCAATAAAATGATTGACCCATACCAAAAAAATATATCTTAAAGTAGAAAATCTGCCGATTATTATGTTTTTTTTTTAGTATTAAAATCTGTTCAGTAGTTTTGGAGAAAAAAATTCCGAAAGTTTGTCGATTTCGTCAATTTTTTCACATTAAATTGTAAATATCTCGGAAACGTAGCATTTTTCAAATTTTTGTCATAGAACAAAGTGTTTATTTTGGTCCATTTTACAATAAAAACTGTTTTCAAAGCCATTCGGCGAGTAATTTTTTTTTACAACTTTTTTGTTTATAATTGACTGACCACGCCGAAAAATATAAAAAAATATGTAAATTATCAGAAAAATACACTAAAATAAAAAAAGTTTCATGCTCTAGGTTTTGTTTTAAAAATTTAGTCGGTTCATGCCTTTTATTTACGGGTGAACCGCTCGCCTATTAGTTTTACCTATCAAATAAATATAGGGCAATCAAAGTGACAATTAATTACATTTTCACTATTACTTCGCTAAGTTAAAATTCTCAAATCAACAGTGAATTTTCAGTTGAAGTTAAATTAGTCGAATTGTATAGTCGTGGATGAAGGCCAAAATAGGATATTTCCAGTTTTATACTTACAGTTTTTGATTCTTTAGGACAAAAATGTTTTATTATATTTGCCTGTATGAACCTTAAAATTGCATATTGGTAGGTTTACCTACCTACATAAGGGTGTGAGGTATTCTCATCTCATTGTTATGCACAACTTTTATTAAAAATGTTTTTTTTGTAATTACCCTATTCACAATATTTATGTGAAATAAAATGTGATTAGAGAAAAACACTTCTATCAGGTCAGTATAAAAGTGATCTCTTATTGTTTAATTTCTCTATAATTATCCTCTCATATAATCTACATTTTGGAAGGGAAAATACAAACCTTTTTTAATAAAATTTGTTGAGAACAAACAGAACTTTCAAGTGATGTAGAAAAAGTGCTCGTTGAAATCCTATTACAGATAAATTTTTTCCAGTGGTGATTTTAAAGTGAGGCACACTAAATCAATCTACTCTACTGCCCCTTTAGAAGGATTTACGCGTGTAAATAGAAGGATTCACATAAATCTGTCTTCTAAAATAACCCTTTCTGTTTCTCTATCCCCAGACATGCCTGTTAGAGCACAGAAATACATCGATGCGTATAGACACGCAAGAACTCGTTCTTTTCTTTCAACTCTAACGTAAATGTGCTTTGTTCACTTTCTGGGAGGTTTTCTCTTTGACACCTTTTTTATAATCATTGTTATAGTACATATGTGCTTAATAACCTGGTGTATTGCACAATACATGCTGTTTTTTTATTAATACTCCCAAAGAAACACTTCCTCTTAAAGTAATATCGATTATATTCCAGTTGTTATAAAAATTATACAATTGAAAGAAACATCAAAAACAATTACCTACCAGATTCTTTGTCAAATTGTAAATAAAAGATCGTTAACCAATGTTTGTCAAAGTTGACAATAAAAAGAAGTAACTTTCCACCTGAAATAGGTCACATTGTACATAAACATCGGGTAGCCCTGCTGTTTATATAATTTGTTCGTTTTTTTAAGTAAAATCATACACTTTGTCGAAAAATAAAGGCATTGTAATTTGGAAATATTCACTGCAAGTGCTTCAATGAATCGATAACATACTGAAGCAAATTAACAGCCGAAAATTAATTTTGAAAAGTAAAAAATAAATAAGGTAAAACAAAAAATTCCAATTTGAATAGTGGGAATGAACCTAGTGCTTGAAATAAAAAAGAACGTGATTCATTTACCTGATAGCCGTCATACGTCCAGGAAGCCCACTTCATGTGGCAACTCTGCAGGTCGAAGGGGAAGTATTCGACGTTGATGTCGCAGGACGAGCGGTAGATGCCGTGGCTGAGCCAGACCACCTCTCCCGTGCTGGACACGATCACGTTGGTGTTAATCACGGACGACTGGAACTGGGGATCGGCGCTGAAATTGGAATACAGTAGTTAGACCACCTACATGACGCGGTTTAAAGCTATTAACCCCTCTGCTGACACCTCTATATATATAGGATGGGTACGGGAACTGCTTACAGACGATTTGTTTACTATTTTTAAACAAGCAAGTTGCAAATTGGGATTGATTACATTCTTCCTAAATCATGATCAATATGGATGTTTTTGTATATGTATATTTATACGCTTTTATTTGCTGAATTTGATTTATGAAAAATGACGAAATTAGAAATATGATGGAAATTGAATAAATGAATGAACAGAATTGTTTCTTGGCATTAAAAATATGAGCAAGGTTCATTCTAATTTATTTGTATGTGTTTCTTTTATTTCCCCTCACATTAACTGGAATAGTCTCGAATATTCTGATAATTATAGTTCAGCTGCCTTGTTTGCGAATATTTTGAATTCCAATTTAACGCAACTCTTAAAGGAATCCACTATATTTCGGTTAAAAAAATATTATCCACTTAAGACCTGATTTTAACAAACAACGATAATTTAATTTTATAATTGTAGCAACAACCTATTGGTCGTTCCGATCACGCGATAATTTCATGTGTTGTTCAAGTTGTTTCAATAGCAATTTGTTAAACTAATACAACATTATAATATGTGACTACGAGAAAGTGAAAAATTTGCTGTTGATTGCCAATAGGGACATGGGATCATCATGTGCAAATTTCGTACTCGCCTGCACATTTACACTCAAATTGTGGACAGATTTAGCTGTGTTGATATATATAGACTTCTCCAAAAAGGCGATTTTTTAAAAAATTTAAACATTTTATTCCAAAGTAAATGAAATATTTTTTTAAATTTAGGCTTCTAAAATCGTTCAAATTCTCACAATCTACTGTTAATACATAAATAAAGTAAATTGCAGAAGGAACAAGTTTAATTTTTTTTCCGTCTAGTCATTAATTTTAATACCGATTTTTTTCCTTAAAAATCAAGACAATCATTTTGTTTTGATTGTAACTTCATTAGTTTTCATGCTAACGCCTTTTACCAATTTAAAGGTTTTTTCAAGAACTTTAATAAGTGTTATATAAGTTTTTCTCGAAAAACCTTTAATTTTTCCGCAACAGGACGTTGAACGTTTCGACTATATTTTCTTCGAAATTAACTTCAACTTCTAGGAGTCATAACTCGGGTTCTATACCACCTACAAAAATAAAAAAGCAATCTCTGCTATTTAGTTACCTTCATTTTTGCTTATGAGCATTTCTTTGATAAAACTAGTAGTTTTTGAGATATTAGCGAAAAACGGCTCAAAAACATGCATTTTTTGAGCTAAAAACGAACATGTTTAGGCGCAAATAACTCAAAAAGTATTAACTGTACAAAAAATTCTGATAGAACATTTTTTTATTAGAATTCGTCCTTCTATTGAATCGTGAGGTTATTTTTAATAAAAAAAATCCCACCCTCCAGAACGGGTGGCATCCACCCCTAGAGTAAAAGCACACATCGGCACTATATAACTTCTTGGGCTATTTCCTAACTACAGTTCAAATTTCACGTCAATCCATTCCATCCGAAAAAATTGGTAGCCAAAATGATTCAGTGACTGGACTACAAGGCATTTGACGAATTCCAAAACAAAGACTGGTCCATTTGATGCACAATGCCTAGTGAGAGTTTCAAGAGACCATTTTCAGTTTCCTGACAACTCTGAATTATATCAGGGGTTTGCTTTAGATCCACTACTTTACATCCTCCTTGCTGCTTTATCACTTGAATGGCGGTAATACTTTCTTTACAGACGACTTTAAAATACTCTCAAATCCCTTGACAAATTTCCAGTTAGTTTATGAGCTGGTTGCCACGCCGTCGGTTTAAACTTCTTGACGTTTCGAGAGACATATCTCTCTCTTCTTCAAAAGAAACTTTGAGACTAAAGATTAAATCTTCTTATTATTTGCTATGTGAACTTCTCCAAGGCGATGAAGTTCATGGCTTGTATCATCAGTCAGTGTAGTCCTGGTTCTTGATTTTAGCGTCATTTCCAAATTCCACGCAGGTAGTTCATATCTTTCATATCGATTGAAATTAATTAGATTCGTCTGGATTTCTATTGCCTCCCTGTAAGGTCTAGGCCAAAATCTTCTCTCTCTTACTAGAATTATGATATTAGATCAGTTAGTTGTGAGTTTTGTAGATCATGGCTGGGACCAAGAGTTGCTCCTTCATGTAATAAAATTAGTGAAATTGGAGAAAAAAATCTGTGTGGTGCATATCTTTGCCAAGTCTACTAAATTCTCATCTGTGCCTTCTATAACGAGCCTTAGATGAAGTTTCTTAAACTTTCTTTAATTGTCACTTTGTGAATAAGGACGTCACATCAAAACTTACTAAGATTCCATCTTTGTCTCTAGAGAACGTACAAATTTTCAAATTTAACTAAAAAATTAATATAATCACGAAATATGTGCGTGCTTATATGTAATCCTAGGCTTATACTGTACACTTGTATACTTATTTTAGTATATACTCCGATAAAGGGATTTTACCCACTAGACGTATTTTCACTAAATAAATATCTAAATAAACCTATGTTTCACATCCCATCTTTGAAGGGTTGTAAAGCTCTAAAGGAATTGTTTTATAAAGGTTTTTTTATTATGTTGACGATAACTCTAAATTTTCTCGCTTCGTCACCGTACTACTGTTATGACTACGACATTGAAAGTGATCTAAATTTTAAGTATTTTAATTAATCTAATTAGCAAACTTTCTGTATCGACAGACACCCCAGTTTTTGCAGTACCTATGCGACTGCGTTTACCACCCTTCAGCTATTTCTACAAGCCCGACAATCTTTGGTTAATAAATCATCTATTTTGCTCGACTCTTAAATTCTTTTTTGGTATCATCTACCATTTATAATTTATTTCGTAAAATGCCGGAAGAGGTGCACGCACGTTGTCTATCTGTGCTTTTTTAAGTTGGTGAAGAATCTCGAGGGAGTATGAGCAGAAATATATCGCTTCTGATTTGATTTAAGTAAAGTTTTAGGCCAAACTTCGTTAGATTATCTCCGACGAAACTCATTCGATTTGATTAATGAAGAGTGAGATATCAAACACATATGAAGTAGAGTAAATAAATTATGTGATTTATGTTTTGCATAGTCGAGTAAGTGGATAAATAACATCAGCTGTTGGTGGTATAAGATCGTACTTGATTTAGTTTTCGCATATAAGAAGATCAGAAACTATATTTTTAGAATAAAAGTCATATTTAATTTTAGGCGACCAAGCCTAAATTGACTGTTTTTTTATTAAAAAGTAGAGCTTCTTTGCAAGTAAATTTTAGGTACAGATCTTATTTATTATTTCAAGTTAAAATTCACATTTTTGTTATAAATTTATTTAATGTCAAAAAAGTAATACTTTAAGGACTAAAAATGAATGTTCTTGGTAATAGACATTACGTTTCCTATTACCAGCGTCTCCTTTAACAGTAAATAATCAACCAAGAAAAATATTCTAGCAAGTAATACCATAGAACATTTATATATTCTGTGTATTTAGATCACCTTCCTATGGTTATATCATATAAAGCAAATGAGATAAATGAAGTCTCGCCATATTGGATATAGTTCAAAGAACAGCTCGAATGAATAGCCAAATATATAAAATCAAAAGGAACTGTTCAATATTATCCGCGTTTGTTTTCGTTTCAGCAAAGCCCTTGGGAATTCGTTATTTTATTATATGAGTACAAAGAAGCACGTTTCTTCATCAGCTTGTATTTGAAGCTTTATTATGGACAGACGTATGAGCTAGAAATACAAAACTCTACTATACTTCAAATTACAATTAAATGAGAGCATAAACCTAATAATATAATAATAAAATATTGGTAATTTAAAACTGTATGTTTAGTGATTATTGCTTTGGCGGTAAAAGTGAAATTATATGAAAAAAGTCACAGAAACTGAGATTTCTTAGAAAACAAAATCCAGAAATATGATAAAATAAGTATATCGTTAAAGTTTTCCAAATATTATGTGTTGTTTTTCACTTATCTTTTTTCATTATTTGATCCATCAGAATTTCTGATTTATAAAACTTTGGTGAGTAAACCTTTAGGCAGCCCTGTATATTCTACCTTTAATCTATGAATGAGTTGAGCAGGGATTTCTCATTTTGGATGATAAATGTAATACAAATTAAGATCGCTCATTCCATTAAAGTAAGTGCTATATTAATTTAATTCTAATAACATAACAAACTCCTCCAATTTTCGTTAATGGTCTCGTAGCACAACGATGATGATTAAGATAAGTGAAAAATGTCTTACCTTTAATTTTTACATCTCTGTGAGAATTGCTTTTAGGGTATAATAAATGCCTGGTTTAATGATTACACTCAGGAATGACTCAATGAAAAGTGTAAAATTTGTTTTTTAAGGCTAAAAAAATTGTTTGAGCACCTTCCAAAGTACGGAATCGAAGGAAATTATATTTTTGACCGTTTAAATTTGTTGTTGTTAAACCTGGTGTTTGCTGCTTCGAACGACGCCATACTATGCTGCTCTAATGGGAATACATTACCTACATGCAAATAAAAGAATTTGTAATATCAATAACTTCGTTTTTTATATAAATCATATTTGAACAGCATTAATTTTTATTAAAAACATGTATGAATTTTATGGTGTGCTTGAATATAGATAAATGGTGGTAAATTCGTAGGGTTAAATGGAGAAAAACATACAAATACCGTGTATTTTTTCTCTGTTTATTTGAATATTTTGCCACCCGTGAATAAAATAAGAAATTAATTAAACGAGCGCTTGCGGCGAAAGGATTGATCGAGGATTATTCTGTGAAACTAGATTCGCGTAGCTACACACAGAAAAAAAACAGACAAATAAAAAGTACGCATCACTAAATCACTCACTTCAGTTAGTTAACGTTTTGAAAAACAATCTGTTTCCGTTCTCCAAATTAGGAATAACGCTTCTCTTAAAATGAGTTTTAGTTTCGTTTGGTTTTCCGCACAGAGTATTTAAGATCACTAATAAATCCAGTCCCCCTGAATTTTTCCATTATTCTCTTCACAGTTGATGAACTTAAATCACTATTACAACTATAGCTGTCAAACTTTAATTATTTTTAATCGCAATCACCTTATAATCGGGCTTTTATCCACACATATGAAACGTCTAAAGTAATAACACTTGTGGAATAAAGTAACTTTATTTCACTAGTAGAATAATGAAAAAATAATAAATCAAATCACATTTAACTTAACCTTTCCATTAATAACAACCCTTGTATCATTGTTGGCATCATTTTCGGAACACATAACATCTGCCGAAGTTTGTGAAGAATTTGCATCAGTTACGGATGTCTCTTCTTGTAAGGAACAGCTATATTTTCCATCCACCATGCCGTTTGATGGTAGAATAGAGAGTAGTTGTTTTCTGCAACATCATAACAATCTTGACGAAACGTCAATTAATAGGATTTTAAGAAAATTTTTATTTGAATTCGCTTAATATCTTAACTTTATTTGTAATTTAAACGACCCCGTATAGTATAATAGTTTACGATATCCTAAAAAACTTGTAGGACTTGTTTCATTTTTTAACGTAAACAGAAGTCAACAAGGAACGAGTAACTGAAACATGCCAGACTACAATTTTTAACTAACTTAAAACCGAATAAGGGGGTAGAAAACGATGTTGAAGTATGGAAGATCGAAAATGAAATATATAACCGTTCCCATTATCCCCCATTCTGCATGCAAACTTCCTGATAACATGGCTACTACTAACTTGTTATATAAGATTAAGTCCGGCCTCCAAACCCTATTGTACGGGATCCTGATGACTGTAATCCCAGCGAAGTCTGAAGAGTTCCATCGTAGATGGTGGTCGATCCAGATTTGAGTAATCCAGCAATTTGTTGTCAGGATCTGGTTCTTCTCGTCCTGGAAAGATAAATGTCTAATGTGTAAACAATCCGCAGCAGTTTTACGGTGTGGCAGTGACACATATTGCTTCAATTTGTCCCAATTCATTTTCGATAAGTTCATACATTATATTACCTACATTTATTTAATTAAAATACTTAGTTTTAACCATTTTTCTATATTGCTGGTCTTTAAGACCTTTTAAAATTGTTTAATTACACCTAGTTAAGGAAGTTATGTTAAGAAGGCATAAAATCGATAGAGTGCCTAATTGATTGCTGCATTAGGGAACACGGCTGACAGATTGCTGTGGGCGCATGTGAACATACTCTCACTGATTAAGGACTTTATTTTAATTAGAACAAGCGGGCAAAGAAGGCATTCATATCCTTAAACGATTCAGTGCGTTTTTAACAACGTTGTTATTCTCATTGATTCCATAACTCCACAGAAGCTATAGAAAATATCAGCAATACCCTTTCAATTAAAAATGTTCTAAGACTAAATTAAATTCGTTGGAATACAGAGGATCTAGAAACTACAGCCGCCAAGTTTGTGTACCTGTTTAATGAGGACTGGAATACTAAAATAATTGGAGGAATAAGTGTTCAAAAAAGTGATGCTCGGCAGTACTTATGTGAATAGTTTTCTACTTTCAAAAGTATCAAAAACTCAATAATAAGGCAGAATGAATAATGTAACATACCGTGGTTCCCTTTTATATTTCATTCATTAATGATATAGTCACAGAGCTGGATCTTATCTTACTTTACATGAAATTACAAATAAATCTCTCAAAAATTAAACAGTTGTTGTCATAATACCTCTCTCTTAATGTATTTTCTTATAGGAAATCTCTTTTATATAAATTATTGTCCGGAATATATTAAAGACTTTGAGGTTATCTTTGATGAAAAACACTAAAAATCCTGTTCTACACGGGATTTCTCATATAATTCTTGGCAGCTCTCGCCAAAAACCGTCTTTGGGTAATAATTCAAGTTTCCTGCTTACCACGTCAATGATGTGGTGAAGAGACACTCCAAATATAACGCTCAGCGGTAACGACGAGTTTGGAACGGGTCTTACGGCGGCATCGTAGTCTGCCATGAGGTAGCGCATCAATCTGACTTCGTTTTCGTCCCCTTGGCATGTTCTTAGGCCTGTAAAATGAGAGTTCCCGATTAGGATCCAGTAAATTAATTAAAATGTACAGAGTGAGTTTGGCGTATCGAAAAAAAATTTTAATATTATGTATATTTTTCTTGAAAATACCATTTTAAACACAATGCAACCATTAACAGACCGGAAAATTCAGTGAGGCATAATATTGCCTCTTGCTATCGTTCAGAAAATTTAAATTTCTTGTTCTTAACGATTTCAAATCATTTTTAGGTATATTTATTTTATATCCTTGATTACGTCTTTTTTTTGAGAAAGTAAAATCTGTTTATATTCCAAGTCTTCTGTCTAGTCTAGACATAAGAAAATTTTAATAATTCTGCACCAGCGAGAAAATATGCAGACAAATACCCAAATCGCAATTCAACAATATATAGAAGATTATTCCCGAGACTATCTCTAGGAATGAAATATACACCTAGGTTATTTCCATCGTAAACGCAATTTGAACGTTCTGAGATCCGTATAGCGTCGTAAGGAGTAAGCTTTATTAAATTGCGCTGAAGATAATCCAGAAATTAGTATTCCCCGCTAGTCAGATAACACCGAAATAATCCGTATTGCAGTACAGGATATTGTAATGACAATCAATTGCATCCTTCTTGTTTTAAGTAGAGTATTGTGAGATTTTATTGATTACGTAATCTTCTTACCATAATACATTATATAGAGATAACAGTTCGACAAGGCAGTTTATGGAATGCCTTTTATTTTAATAACGTGATTTTGAAATCAATGTTAAATTATATTCATTTGCATCTTCCAAAATAGAAGAAAAACTAAAACTATAAGACAATATACCAACAAATAAGTAAAAGTCACTAAAATATTTATTGTGGCCAATGGTTAACATTTCAAGTAGTATGCGATCGAAATTATGAAATTTATTATTACGCGATAAATGCATCATATGGCGTAAACCAGAAAAATAATATGATTTATCAACAAGAGCACATTTTTACCCTAGTTATTCAAAAATTAAAAAAGAGATAACGAATGAGTGGTTGAGGATGATGTAAAACTGACTTGTTGAGTAAATTAATATACATATACCACAAGCCTAACTTTAAAATACGATTAAGATTCCAGAACTATTAACTAACCCAAAAAAAATTTATTTTTTTATATTTGATAAATCCATCCTTGAAATGAAAGGAAGACAATTTAAGATCACCCTGTATATCATTCAACAGCTTACGGAGTATCTAATGTGACTTACTGTTGGTCACAACTTTATTAAATATAATTCCATATAAAAACTTTTTTATGTTCGCCTCATATCGGAAAAGTATCTTTATATAACTTTCTCTTCCTGACGCGGTCAATTTGAAAACAGCTTGTTACATTTCAAATTTAATTTTCTGTGAAACGGATCAATAGGCTTTTTCTATCTTTGGTTTATAACATAAAGAACATGAATACCTTGCTAAGAGATATAGAAATCAATTGACTTCAAAGTTGTAAATTTACAAAATATCACATATTTTGGTGGGGTTGTACTTAGATATACGAAAAAGTGAAATAGATGAAAAAACCAGTATCAGATAAAGACAAATTTTCTCTTCTATTTCCATATTTTTCAAAATTCCTATACAGGGTGTTTGTCAATAAGTGCGAAATATTTTAGGGGGTGGTTGCCGAAGTAATTTTGTAAAAAAGTTTACATTAACGTAGGTCGAAATATGCTTTATTTCCGAGATACAGAGTGTTTAAATTTTAATTATTTATTTATTTTTTTAAATTATTTCAGAGATTTAAAGATATGGACTCGAAATTTGAAAAACGCTTTGGAGGGTTAATGTGCATTTTTTGGGGTGATCCGCCAATCTCGCACGGACGCCACTTGCACCAGTGGCGTCCGTGCGAGAATGCCACAAACTTTTTTAATAAAAAAATGGTGTGCCACTGACTCTTCCCGTTTTGATATTTTTTTAGAAATCCGCTATCAATTTTTTTCGCAGGATGCACCGTTTTTGAAGAAAAAAAATAAAACACATTTTATTGCAAGTTGTGTATTTTTAATTTCTATTGATACATTATCTAGTAGGGTGCTGTCAATTTTTCTAAATACACCTAAAACACCCTCTATACATTCTTTTGTGAAATTTATGGTGTTAGAACTATTTAAATGTGTGGTAAATTTATTTTATGTTAAAAAAATAATAACAGATGAGGCGTCTTCCGAAATTTCTTCATTTTATATGAAAAATCTTGAACTACATTGAACGAGAATTCCACTATTTCATTTTTTCCAACCATTTCCGGGATATCCTATACAAAGGAACATTCTTAAATTTACTAGAGGCAACTTCTTAATCCTTGACAAGCCGATACATTTTTCTATAGAAATTATACATATTTTTAAAATATTCGATCAATTAATAGATATTATATTAAAAAAAAAGTATGCATACCTTCATATAGTTCACTGACATTGACTTCGTTCTGAGCTGAAAGAGATTTGAAACAGTTGAGTAGCTAGATGATAATCTACATTTCTAAAGGGGAAATGAATTGCTCCTAATTTCTCATTCACAGTTTTGGTTACCCTGTACACCGCCCTAACAGTTCAGCTCAGTAAAGGATTTTGCGGCAAGAAAGGCAACCCATACTAACCCTTTTGTTCTAAATTAGAACAAAATCGGACCAGTTTATCTTATTCTGTTCGACTAGTCCATTAAAAAAACCTTTCCACGATGTAGGTGTTAGTGGACCGAATTTGTTCGGCAAAGCGCTACCTAATAATTTTTCAGAAGATCACTCCATTTAAATTTACTGGGTTTAATTTTAGATTTTTCTGTTTCAACACCGGTCCCACCTCTTCTTTTCATACCGGCCGTCTATATTTAGTTGTTGTTCGAAATTTTTTGCTTCCTTTAACGTTATTGGATATGTTTATTGTTTCCTCCCACAGGGAAGTTCTGGAGTAATTGAAATACACGTTTTCCTAAATTAATTACTACGGTTCCGTCTCCCAAATGAAAATGATACTGGGATGCTTATGACTTGTTGAGTTGATAAAATATACGTAATATGATTAATATATTTGCCGCAAATATGGTGTATTTCAGCAGTAACTGTGGGATAATCCAGTCGAGTGCGAAAGGCCCCCTAAAAAAGTCTTGAGACAATACAGGCTGATGCATAATTCTTCAGAAAGGCCCCCTAAAAAAGTCTTGAGAGAATACAGGCTGATGCATAATTCTTCACTAAAAGAAGTTTTGGCTCTAGTATTTGAACCACTTGTGGGAGTTAATTTAATAAGGTTCAAACTAATTCGATTTCAAATAGTTAAAATATTTCATTACTATTGAGAACGAAAGAACGTGGACAAATTCCAATCGATTTATTAATAATTAATCATCAAAATTAATATACAACAAACTTGTTGATTTTATTGCATCCGGAGAATCGCTCTAGTGGAATTTGGAATGTGAGAGTATAAAGTAGAGAAAAAGTTAATTCTCTGTAGGAGGTTAACTTTGGTATTCCAAAGAACACGTCTGTCGTAGGGTTTAGGCTATTAAAAATGTAATTAATTATAGGACTTTGATGGAATGTGGGTTAAAATGAAAAAAACTAATAAGTTTAAAATCTCATACCAATAAAGATGTTTAAAAATTGTTCATTTTTCACATCATTTATTTAATAAAGAAAAACTATCACATTGTTTTCTTAAATAAAAAATGTTAAATTGAAAGGAAAATAACAATATTATTTATTTTACTAAAAAAATGAAAAACTTTCATTCAAGCTACTTAAAAAAATTGAGAATAGAAATGATCCATAAAAATTGCGTTTCAACGAACAATTAAAAAAGTATAATAAAAAACCTCATAATTTAAAGATTTTAGCAAAACTAATAAACTGTTCCTATTATTTTTTTTTAATTAATTATATTACAATAAAATTCGATAATTTCTTCCAATATCTATTTAAGAAATTGTACGTTTTCCAATAACGAATACATAATAAAACATTAAATTTATACAAAATGGCCAAAATGAACAAATTTTAAAATAAAAATTTTCCCTTAAAAAAATTTTAATTTTGCAAGAAAATGACTAGTGATTATTAGTTTGTAAAGAATTATTTAAAAAAGAGTTGATCCTTGCCCACATTAAAAATTAATAAACAAAATAATTTTGTAATTCTTTTTACAGAAAAAATTACACAGTTAAATAAAATTGTAAATATTTATTTTTGCAATGAATTGACTTAAGAAATAAATCATAAAGATAATTATTGCGTAGATTTCTTGCGCTATCGCTTTTATATAAAAAAACTTCAAACACTGTTAATTAAGACTTCGACTTAATTGGAACATAGTCCCCTTGGTCCGCACATCATCCACTTGGGTATGATATTATTAAGTAAGTTCTAAAACCTTGATTAATCTAACTTTGCGAAAGTGAAGAACCGCCTGCTTGTTTGTTAGTGTCATATATTTTTAGCATAGATTGATATTTTGATATTATGATGACTGTTTATTTTTAATTACTGATAATAATTGGTGACTAATCAAGTAATTACTTACTTTGCCTAATGAATTCGATAGTTAATTGATTGCAATTAGATTTCGAGCAATAACAGGTAATGTATAATAATATTTTTTATTATTCATAACAAGTTATACAATGTCAGTCAACAAACATCGGTAATTTCAAGCACAACATATATAGATTTTTGTTTCGAGAGTTGGTTCTGCTGAAAAATAACGAAGGCGTTTCAGTAAAGCTTACCTAAATTATGTCTAAATGAAATATCCAATATCAGAATAAAGATATATTTGAAACATTACATTATTTAATAATTTTAATTTGTCAGATATTGTAATTCAAAGCAGGTGGGGGTATGTACCTTATAGACTGGTAAATTCCGACAATCTCATCAATTCAGAATCTTCTCTATGTCCAAATATAAACTGAATGTATTTCTAATTCCTTTCTGGGGGCAGTTAAATATGATTATTGCAGTACCTACTACTGACCTGTGTTCAAAATGTTTCCAATACATTTTTGGTAGTAAAGTCAAATGACAGCTTTACAAACTTTGATACAGTAATACTTAGTTTTTGTACTTACAAGAACTGACACTTATTAGACATTGAGAAGAATATTGCATATTAATTATTGTGTAATATAAATATTATTCGGTGTTAATTTAGAGGAGTGTTTTTTTGTTCATTTTGAAAGAAAATTTAACGCAACATCGCAGTTACATCCTGCATGTCAGATACTATTATTTACATACAAAATAAATCAGATAAAGCCATAAAACAAAGAAAAATACACTTGTTAATGTTTGCACTGATCACCCTATTCAACAACACGAAATAAATAGGCACTCGACAAGAATCTTAAGCTAGAAGAAGTTGTTCATACACCTTTGTAATTTCGGGCTTATGTTGTATCACTTTCTCCGCTATCTAAATAAGTAGAACTTTGCCGGCGACACGCTCGTTAAATCTCGCACCTAAGGGGTGTTTTAAATTAATTGAACCGCAGACTGTGCGAGTAATATACGAGGGATTTTGCATGTGACTTAAAACAATTCAAATATGTTCGTTGGAAATAATTGGGATGGCTCCAACTTTGGTCTAAATGTAGTCAAATATCGGGATAACAAAGGTCACGAATAGGATCAAAACACTATTCGACAACTATTTAGTGTCTCCTTGCGGCAGAAGTTCAGGACTATGGTGGTTTGCGTAAATGAAACGCTATGTAAAATGTTACACGGAGAAAAATACTTTGTAAAATTTATATACTTAGTAATTTTTCGTTTTATTAGTAGTATGTGTGTGTGTGTATGTAGACTGTTGTACTGAAACAAAATATAATTTTGTGTCTTTGTAAAGTGTATAATTATTTATTTCAGTTTTTAGTGACGGTCCGATGTGTGTCAAGATTATGTGTGATATTATAGAGAAAACATGTGTACAAATCAAGAGAGAGTTTATATGGTTAGAGCTTACTTTTTGTAAGAAGAAAATGGTGCGGCTATAGGAAAATTATATAAAATAGATTATCCTAACGGATAAATACCAAATAAGAACACGTTTGTAAAATTGGTACAATATTAAAAAGTTTTGAACGCCAGTACAGTCTATGACACGGCGTGTTGAGGCATGTTTTTTCAGAGTGAGATTTTTTATTAACTGATTCTTTTAGCGTAAGGGTTTTATTTCGCTAAATTTTAAATTTTTTCACAGGTGGCAAAGTACCCAATAAATAATGAAAGAAACGAGAACTATACCACAAACAAATAACTTCAGATAATATTAAACATGTTTATTAGAACCACATTCTGTTGTATTTATTGAAAATGTTTTTATACTACCCTTTTTCTTGATAAAACCAATTATCAACAGGCCTGGAAAACTACCCCCGCAAAACCCCAACTCCATTCAAGTTCATAGTCTGGAATGCCCAAGTGATTTATTTTACATCGTCTAGTCCTCTGAAAATAAAGTGTCACTGTTGGCAACAAGACCTTTAGCAGGGATGGTTTATGAGATAGGGCTTAGCAGGCAGTTTTGCGATAATACTAGAAAACCGATAATATTTAACAGAAATATGTTCATACTACCTCTACCAAGTACATACTTTGATCTTCAGTAAATTCTCTGAGTAGGATTTGAAGGCAAATACCGGTTTTGTAAATTTTTAAATAAAAAAATGTGCCATCTTCATTATTAACTGTAAAGGATATGTAAATAGCAACTAAAATCGTTTCATAAAATCATATTGTTACATTTTGAAACATGTCATAATTATAAACTACTTAGAAAAGGTAAAAACTGTGAGTGTATTTTAAATTGAAATACATTTGAAGATCTATTAAGTTTAGATGAAAATGAAATGCAACTTCTAAGTTTCCAGAGAATTTCTAAGAAGTTTTCACATAAAAATGCCAAGGATGCCTATCTGTTAAATTTTAAAAATTGAAGAAAACTGCGATTATTCATAGAAGTTTTCCTAATCTGCGATATGAACAAATCATATAATTTTAAAATGTTGTACACCTGTACCCGTTTGTAAAATGACGTATTTCTTTATACCCTACCTATTTGTACTGACGTATCATAGTTTTTAAAATTTATATATTTTTTTAGTTACCTACCTACATATGTAAATATGCAAATACTTTTTTATGTGGTTTAAATAAGGACATAGAATTTTTTTCTTAATTTACAAGAATTTCATTAACAGAAAATTAATATTCCCTAAACTCATTTACGAAAAGGGATACTAATGAGTCATGTTTTATTAATTTTATTGTCTATGTACTAAAAATTCATTCAGTTTGAAAATGCAATTAATGGTTTAATTTAGTAAAACAAATCTGTTCATTATAACATTTAAGCGAAAACTATTTTGTCCCGGTGGAAACCAGTCCTTTATGATTTTAAGAAAAATAGAGAAAAACATCCCTTTGGAAAGTTCCGATGCTATTAACAAGTTGGTCGCGTTTTATTCTGGACAACAAAAGCTAGAGATTTGTCCGAGTTCGATAGAAAATCAGATGTCGGTAGGAACAAAACTTATTTTTTATAAATAATTTTCCAGAGGAAATACGTATTATTATATTTTAAATCAGTTTTAATTTCTTTTAAATAATTAGTTTTCTTTTGATCTTATATCAGATACCTTTACATTCATAAATACATAGCGTTCCCATTTGGGTGAATCAAAGATAGTACCAAAAAATTTTAAAAACTTTAGAAAGTTGAAATTAAGATATGAATATTTGTTAAAATCAAAGTGTTTGTCTTTGATCCGTACTCATTTCTATCACTGTAAAAGTCATACAAGTTTATCTTTAAATATCGTTTTCTATTAAACGGTTTATTTTTCAAACTTCAAACTAATATACCTTTTTCTTCATGAAAAGTAAACTGTAACTAGAGTTTAAATTGTGTTAGGGTAAAAAAGAATTAACTGCTCTTCATATCTACGCCTATGTATACAAACAAATGAATAAATAATAAATTGAAAATGTTAGCATTTAAATAAATGTTAACGTTTTCCATTCTTTAACAATAAATAATACTCAAATAAACATTCATTGTATGTTTTAAATTGACAACAATAAACTGGTGACAGATTAGTAGACGCTTGTTTTGAAGTTCCATTAAAAAGTTTACAGTCATCCTCGCAAGAATGGGATATCCGTTGACAGCACGAAAAACAGTAAAAAAAAATCAGAAGAGATAGGTATAGGGAACCATTATATCATTCGAAAGAGAACAAAATATAGAGGGTGTTCCATTTAAAAAAATAAGCTAAGATGGTATAAAGTTGACTAAATTCGACATTAAATTTCTACCACCATGTATAAATTTAAGTCATTTTAAAATTATGGCAGGAAAGCTTAGAGTCTTAGTTATGTCCCCTATAAATTTTATCGCTCTAACTTTGTTATTGTAAAATACACATCTTTTTCAATTAGGCAGTGCTTTTGCATTTTTTAGAATACAAATAGGGATTAAAGTAAAATTAGTCAAAACTGGAATATAACAGTATACCGACATTTAAACATACTTTATTTTCCAGTTTACCAAAGATCATCAGTTCCTTTGCAACTACAATTGCCTGAGCAAATATCGGCAGCACCCACTTGGGTAGAACTTTGGGATTACTGAATGCGTTGCCTTTGGTATAAAAGCACGTCAATCCTAGAAAGTCTTTGTACTATAAGTATTTGTACAAGTAAAACCTCTGGTGCGCGCTAAACCAGCACATTTTAAATCCGAACTTTTTTTTGTATTTGTAACACAAGAATGATTGAAAACTATTTTAGGTCGCCACCGTTTGCTGACGATGGTATTGTAAGTTGTTTCGTATTAAAATTAATTTAATTACTAAAATTTTAGATGTACACAATTTTCTTAAATGATATTGTAAGTACCAGCGAAAAAATTAAAAAATTCTTATAATGGAAAATCTATTATATAATTAATTAATAATATAAATAATTAAATATAGAATATAATAGAAACAGTGTATTTTTATGCTTCTATTTGTGTATTATTAAATCAACTAAATATTTCAATTTATTGTTTAGTGGCAGGTTAAATTAAAACTTTAGAAAATTATATATTATCATAAAAACTAAGAGGTTTTGCGAAAAAAATTATTAAAATACTTGCTAAATGTTTTGTTACGTGATTTTGAGATACCCTGTATATTTATGAATAATGCATTAACGTAAAGAATTGCCAAAATCGTTTAAGAATTGCAAATGAACGTGGAATAAAAATAGTTTACTGAAATTATGCACTACATTATCTGGAACGAGAGAGTTGGGGTGCTTTTAATTTTCACGATTTTACAGCTCGAATTTACCAGACATTTCCCAATCTTCCACTCTTCCATTTCGTTCCCATACGCTGAGGCATATTCAGCATTATCGTATACACGAAATGATGAGCATAGCAAAAGGATTCGTCTTAATGTAGTCATAATCTTGGGTGGATACATCAAAATGTGAATAAGTGAATTGTTTGCTGTATGCATTCTGCTAGAAACATGCTATTCAGGAACGTACATCTCTATACTCTTTTGGTTTGAATTCTTTGAGTTACATCGAATTTGAACACACTGGTATAAGTAAAACATAGGTACCTATATTACCTTGCCAAACAATATTAGAACAAGAGTTTTTTCACTTTATTCAAATATATCATCCTTAAAATTAAATATTAAAAAAACGTACCACAAAATTCTTTTTTCCGACACTGTCATCACATTTACATTCACTAAATCTTTATATTCTCTGACATTGCCTGTATCACCTGCATAAGCATATATCAATGTTGATTTTATTCCTATGTTACCAGAGATTTTGGAACTATGTCAACATTAATATCAATTAATCTTGGTCAGTAGCCTGAAGAATGGGAATCCGTACATTCTGTATGATCTAGCAACGGGTTATACCAAATGTGATAAATTATATTAAACGCCAGATTTCACGGCCTCAACTTCTGATATTACTGTCAGACTATCTAATCCCTTTTCAAAAGCAAAATTGTGAAAACAAAAATACGAACAGTCATATACTTCTGATATATTCATAAAGACAGATTGTTGAGTTATAAGAACTTGGCAGTTCTGTAGAAAGTCAGATCAAATAGGGGGTGCAACAGCGTTATTACGACAAACTTTAAGAAATTATTCCTTTCGTCAAAAAAACAAGGGTATAAGAATAACATTTCGTTTCTATATGAGTAAAGATTTCTAAGGGTTTACGCTCCTTTAAAGATGGCAAGGGTAGTTGAAAATACAAACTCGAAACTTAGCTTTGGAAAAGCTAGAGCAACAAATTAGCTTTGATCCACATTCCCCGAACGTTGGGTATGTTTTCTTTTTAAATTATACTCATGGACTGCTGTCTTCAAAAAAAGCTCAAAATAATCGGAAACAGTAAGTCCCAGGAGAGATTTAAAGCTCTTATAAAACGAGAGCGTAAATTGCGTATTGTAGATAACACGGCATGAGTGTGATATTTATTTTAACCTAATACGCTTGTTAATAAAAGTCCACAAAAAAAAAAAATTATAAAGCAGACCATGCCATTTTTACATATTTTTGGTCACTGAATCTGGCCTTTGTATTGACCCTATAAGGAAGACAAGGATTTTATAGGAGTGTCGCCATACTTATAGTATTTTAAAACCTAAGCCGGTAAAGTAAAGTAAAGAATATTATTTGTTGTCCGTAATTTTTTTGTCAAACTAAAAAGAGTTTTATTCAATCTAAAGTACGTAAGTTTCTACAGGCATATAAAATTATTAAAAAATAAAAATGTGTAAAGTATGTATCGGGCATGCAAATTTGCATACAATTTTGTTTTGTATCATTTTCTCCCTCTAGTTCAGCTCAGTTCTAGCAATTTTTAATTAAAGTTCTACCAGGGTGTAGTGTGGTGGATTATGTCCGTCATATTTATGTATTTTATAAACATTAATTCTCTAGTTAGGAACCAGAGAGAATTTTTTTTAATATCATGAAGCAAGAACAATCAAGCTTGGCCCAACTATACTTAATAAAAACGAGATCACCAAAATTGATTAATACTTATAATATTGATTTTTTTGTTAAATTATCCTAAATTTAAATATAAGTACATCAGCCTTATTCATTTTGGTTTTATTGCATTAACTAGAACTATGCGGCTATCCTCCAATTATATATTTGTTATATTCAGATAAATGTGTAATTGTTTATTTTCTATTATTTAAATTGTGAAATATTCGAAATAGAAGCTTACTGCATTAAAAATTTTTACATTGGCGCATTCGCCATTTTTGCGAATTCGACTTGATTCAGGAACAACTGAAGATAATTAAATTCTAAAACCTGTGTTATAATTTGGGCGTCTGTCACTCAAATATGTGATAAAATAAATTTAGCTATACGCTGACACTCGTTAAAGAACTACTAGAAAGCACTTCTAGTTGTTGTTCTATTTATTCAGTAAAATGTTCCTTTTGTTTTCTTTTTTGCACTGTTGTATTTAGATGGAAGTATGGAATAAATTTAGTAAAAACGAAACAAATTTTTTTTGGGAAAAATCCTCGAGCAGGTCGATTTTTAATTTAAAAAATACATATTTTGTCAAGAAAATAAAACTCATTAAGTTTTCTACCTAAATTAAGTGTTCGAATTGCCACCCACCGATTTCTTGACAATACGCAAGTCTATGTAGAAATTCTTCTTGCACATTATGAATTATTTCTGAGGTAACTCTGTGTATTTCATCTATAATACAATTTTGGAGTTCTTCTAAATTATGTGGTCTATTAGCGTACACTTTGGACTTTAAGGGGCCATTCTCGCGGGCCATTCTATCGGTCCTCGTCAGCCGATCCACCTCCTAGGAAAAAAATTGTCCAGAAAATCTCGAATAGGGCGCGCATAGTGCGGAGGTGCACCGTCTTGCTGAAACCATATGGTTTCATCAGGAATATCAGCGCTGGAACTAGGTCATTTTGTAAAAACTCTAAATATCTTTCTCCTAAATATCTTTCTCCTTCAAAGAATAAAGGCCCTACTATTCTGTTGTCAACTATTCCAGCCCACATATTTAATTTCTGTGGGTGTTGGGTATGTGTCTCTGCCATCCAATGAGACATAAATTTTTACTTGACATAAATCCATCATAATATCACAAAAGTGTAAGCGGCGGTCGGTCACTCCGCGGTTTGCGGGAAAAGAATTTCGTGTATAGTATATCCCATACTGTTTTTTGGATAAATTGTGAGCCTTGTTTCAAAAAAAAAAAAAATAAAAATATTGACAATTATGGATACTGTTAATCTTAGTTGTTGTTGTCAAAACACGGCGGTGTTGCCTGCAACACATGTTACCTATTGTACATGCTGTTGGTAAGAGTTTTAAAACAGGCCATGGTATTTGGGAAGGCAAATACTGGCTCTCTTCGATTCAAAACACCTTTACATTATATTATACTAAGTAATTGATTTCATACATTTCTAGTGAACTGCCCTACTAAAATTTAGTAGGTAATTTACTTATCTTTCTACGAACGCGTGTAAATGCGTGTAAATGTGAGTGCATACAATTAGGAGAACGGCAATTCTCGTGAGAGCAAATTCCACATATAGGATATGAGAAAATAAACTAAGCATTTAGATATTTGAAATTCATCTAACCACCACGAGCAAAACTATTAGACAGGTTTCTTATAAGTAACGCGGTAAAGTAATTTGTTTTAATGAAAAGTGTTTTCCAATTTCACAAATTCGAATGTGTATTCAGTAAAAATATAAATAGATATTTCTTTTTATATTATACAGGGTGTTACTAATCATAATTTAGAGGACCATCCCTTCCATCTTTTTAATTTCACTGTCCACTGATTTTCGAGACGCAGGAATCGAAATTTATTAACATTAAATAAATGTTTTGCAACTTACATAATTAACTTGATAACCTGTATTTCTAAAATTAACAACTTACACCCTTGCGACATATTATTTCTAGGCTTAAGATAATCCAAATACGAGCCTTATTATTGCAACAGAGACTGAAACAAACTGTATATCGGATAAATTAATATTTGTCTACAAAATGAATTAAAACTCTTCTCATTCTTCCAAAAAAAAAAAACCTTTTGATAAATAGTGTATACGATAAAACCTAATAATGAAGTAAGGTTGTCCTCACAGAAGGGATTTATTTTCTTTTAGTTAATGAGAAAATAAAGGCAAGCCATGCATGCCTTTTCCCGTTGTTCGCAGAACACAGAAAATAGACAATAATAGCTTTGTTCCAATCTGTTACAGCTGAACACAAACAGAGTTCCATAAGCCTTTTGGTAGTCTTTTAATAAACTGGAAAAGCCGCACAGTTGTATGTACGTATGTACGTACGAGTACAGTCATTCATATTTTATTTCAAAATCCAGTCTAAACTTAATGAATGTATATTTTTAGCCATGACTGTGGGTCTATTCTGTAACACAACTACAAAGAAGTAGTTTATATGTGGATGCAGAACAGTCTAATAATGAGTAAGTAAATAAGTAGATATTGAATTTGTCGCACAAATACACACGTGGAATTCAAGTAAATACCTACATTAGATGTAAAGATATATTCTAACGAAATTTGGGACTGTAAATAAACCCGAATACAATTTATTGTTTCACAAAAGATGGAATGACTAAAAAACAATGTAATATATTTTTGATGGTAATTTTTTTGGCAATTGTGTAGTGTTTTCGGAGTTTTTTATTCGTCTGAAACGAATTTCAGAGCAAAATAAGTACGTTTCATTTGGTCCTAAAATAACATAACTTGGAATGAAAAAAGAATATAATCATTTTAAGTTACCTTTTCATAATGTGGCAATAGCAAAACATGAGGTAATCGCGTTCTGCTTTCTAGTATCGTCTTGAAATTGAAAGTAAATAACATGTTTTTGCGATCAGTGACGTAGGCAACCCCCAAGAAGTGGCAGGGGGTCTTAATAAGTCAATAAGAATATAAGTTTATGATAGAAGCTGATTTTGAAATCTCTGAAATACAGGGTGTTTTATCGGCCCGGACTGAAGCTGTAACTGCTTTGTCATTCCAGCTAGAGGAAAGAGTTAGCAGAATAAATAACAGTCATACATTTTTATTTGTAAAAAAATTTTAATTTTAAATATTAAACTTGTTGTTCTTGTAGTCTTACACGTGAGGCATCACTAAAATAAAAATGTTTGAAATTTAATTCTGTAATGACACCACCGAGAGGCTTTTTTTAACGATAAATTGTGTACCTAGCAGAGATGCATAACTAGTAATTTTGATGTCTACATGGGTTAAAGGTGCTTGTACATTTTAAAATAAGTGCTCAGTGTTATTTCAGTGCAGTATTTAATCATCAATTTTTTTTATTAGTTTATTCTAGTTTGTCAATAACAAAAACCATAAGAAAAAGAACATCACTTTAAAAATAATATCCTGTAAGTTTTGTCAATTGGACACTAAATGTTTTTGGGAACTAACTGGTTTATATATTTTTTAAATATTTTCAGGATTACGTTTTAAATTACACTTATATTGGCGAACATATTCAGTCTGCAATTTATAAAACGCATTAACAATTAGACTGAGCATTTGCTGGTTCAGCTTAAGACATCAAGTCAAGAAATCTCTTTGTGTAGCTCATATCAGCTCAGATTTGCGACACCACAAAGCCCGGTGATAAACGACATGTTCCTGTGGGATTTATATATTCAATGCATTTCTCTATTGCATTTCCTTACAACGTCACACGACCAAAAGCTTATTAATTAAACGATAATTAATAATAATAATTATAATAATAATAATGATTTATTTTCCATTAAGACAGTATACATGTATAGGATTCGTCACACACTTAATCTAACATAAAATAAAAATAAAAAACTTCAATTCGAAAATTTAAAAACTCCGACACACTGTAAAAACATTTATCAAGCAAATATAGCTTTAACTTTCGTTTAATTGTGGCAAATCAAGCAGCACACAGAAAAAATTTTAAAAAATTTGTTTGTAAATAGTGATAAACAGGTTAATTTATAATTAGGTACGAAATAATTAACTGAAACACACTCTGGAAATATAATAGTTAACTGTCTATAACTCAGTTCCAAAATATTCCATTAGAAAGATACAGGGTGTTAAAACATTTAATTAATTTGTAAATACATTAAAACAAAGATAAAAATTAACATGAACATAATCAATATTGATTAGAAAACTACATCATATGCTGAAAATGCTGTTTTAATATACAATTAACCTTTTTCTATATAATTGTTTTTAATGAAATGCTACGTAAAAGTATTTTGGCTACTTTTAATCGAAACAATAAGAGCTACAAAATTTCGTCTCTGAGTATTTGGAAATTTTATCAGACCATTAAATTATCAACATTATTTCTAAAATATCTTATATTAAACTTAGGTGTCACATAATTGAAAAAATATTTATGTATATGGATATATGGTTCATAAAAACAAAGTTGTTGGAAACATCATCGTCCAAAAAGTCATTGAAGCAGAAATTTAATTTTGTTTTTGGGAACCATTTCCAAAATAATTAAAGATTTCTATAACTACTTATTTTTATTTTGACTACATTGTATCTAAAATGTATTTGGAACCAAAAATTTTATTATCTGTGAATTTTCTATTTATTCAAATGTGTGACACCTAAACATTATTTAACTCGAATATAGTTTATTTTCCTAATAAAGTCCGAACGGAGAATAATTTAAAATTTCTGTCTTCCTTCATTTGACAGAGCATTTATGAATTCTAAGCACAAGAGCCTAAATTTATTATAGTAGAGCCATAAATATTAAGTGCCACTGTGGACCAACTTCAAAATAAAGTTTTTTTAGTCTTTATAGGCACCCAAAGTTACGTAATCTTCATCATAGTTCTTCTTACTTTTGGAAAAATATTTTATCCAAACATCCTGACAATTATTATATTACGTGAGTTTTCCGTCACGTTTTTGCTGAATTAATGAACCCAGATATCTGTAATCGTCTAAGGATGAAGGCCACTTCAAAACTACTCTATTTTGTCTGTAAACATATTAATCAAGTGCTCAGTAAAATCGAAAAACTGTAATCGCGATTATTCTCCGACAAATTACCATCCCAAACATTTTTCTGCTATAGAGGTCTCAAATTAGATCGATATAATAACCAAAAAACATTAGGTACGAGATTACCTATTTTTTTAACGCATCTATCATAGCACTCACTGTTTGTCTATGTATATATAAAAACCCGTCGAGCCTCCTGATATGCCTGAGCGGTCTTCATTTATTTAGCACGTTTCAAAGAGTTTGTAGATATCGATCTACTTTGAGGAACAGCGGAATAAAATTTACTGAAACTTTTTTGTCGGTGCTTGTTATTGATTATATTATACGAGATCCGGCGTTTCAGAACAAAAAAGAGGTTAATAAAGGGTGCTACTCCTCATTGCCGATACGGACAGCCGAACGAGTAAGGATACAGGATTTTATTTTGCCGATAATGACGGCTACCGCATTTCCTTTTGTCGCGCGTCAAATTAGATGAACCCACAAATTGTACCTCATTCATAAATTGGTGTTTTGTACACTAATAAATGAAATGCGTAAATATGTGTAGGATTGTGCATTAGGGCATTAGTTATTTTGACACATAAGGATGTTTGCAAATATGAAAATTATTTTTTAAGGTACAGTGCGTTTAATGCTGCAATTCTACTCTGTTCCATTGTCTGCAGATGGATTTTTTCAACTGTATTCAGTGACTTTGGATAAAGAAGCGGTGGTCAGGGCTGTAATGTTGTTTAATTTATTAATTTTCTTAACTTAAATAAAAATTCCAATTAGGAATAAACCTCACGACAAGTATGTCTATACACTTTTGCTGATGACACTCTATAGAGCAGTCATATTCAACCCTTTTGTTGGTTTAAGGTTTACACAACATTGGGTTTTATGACCTCTTGGTTTATTTTTTTCTTTTTTTGTGCATTTTTAATAAAAGCTTGTTTTTAAAATATTTTTTTTTTACTTTGGCAATTGGGAATTGTAAACCAATGACTTTAAGTGACTCCAAAGACAAAAGTCCATTGGAGTTAAACGAGTCCCGATTCACGCCATGTAATCAGATTTTTCGTTTGTCTTTTATGGGCCCAAGACGAGAACTTTGGGACACCCTGTACATAGGCAAAAATTTATCTAATAAAATTTGCACCGTAAGTATCATTTGATCCTATTCAGACTTACTGGGCGTTACTAAAGGCTACATTTCCCTTTAACAACATTATCTGTGTTTTCGTAGGTATGATCCGAAAGACATAAATCAAGAATAAATGAACTCCTTTCTGTGATGGATACGCCTCATTTCTGATCACCGGCGCCAGCCACACAAAAGAACTAAACGCACTCCTTAGAAGAGAATAAGGGAACAAATTGCCAGACCGCAGACATGTTCACAACATAGGATGAATAATGATGGACAACCTTTGATGGACTAATATTTTCCAGGAGATTTTGTACCTGTGTCAAAAGAAAATGCAAATTATATTTTTCAGCAGACAAAGAAATGGAATTTATTTTTCAACAGCAAGGGTTATATGAAAATGTACGTAAAGTATTTCCATTGGTTATCACATGGTGCTCAGGTTTTGTCGTTATTCATTGCTAAAGAAAATGAGAAACGCATTTGGTATTACATTACAGTTATATTTACATCATCGTTAAGTAAATTTCAATTTCCTTGTTATTGGAATGTTCTCAAGTAAGGTGATTAGAAAGACATAACTAACCATTGGCCCATTTTTAAAGCATTTTTTAAATTACTTCATAAACATCTGTTTTGATGAACATTTACAAATTTTGATGACACATTCCGAGAGTTAATCGAAAAACTACTGAGCTTTTGTTCAGTACCTATAAAAGTAATTGTATATTGTAATTACCAATACCACATCTCTTTAATTTATAGTATCAGCAGCAGTGCTATCGACACTTAAACGTGTAGACTACTAAAATTAAAACGTTTCCATTAAATTAATAGTTTTTATATGGCCCAATAACTCGCTTTCCGTTCCTGCAAGGATTGCATACGTTGGATATAAGAACTTACACCTCGGCATCTTTGTTAAGTTGCTGCGTTCTATATATAGAAAACAATCCATTTACTCTTCAAGCGAAGTGTGTACGCTATGTTAATAGGCAGCGAACATTTCCATAATCATATTAGAAACAGCTTGGCGTATGGTTTTACCGTCGCTCTGAGAGATTGAGAATCAGTATCGTAAAAATGATTGGAGTGATTGGATCAAGGGAAGACAGAGTTTGTAAACATAATATGTCCACTCAAAACGATTAAAAAAAATTTAATGTACCTAATAAATGATACAGAATTGTATGGTGGGAAAAGTAGTAAATTATTTATATTCTTCTTATCCAGTGGATTCAGAGTCAATTATGGCTTCAGGTTTCGTGAGTGTCTTTTCAACATTTTCTGTTTATTCCATTGCAAGTTGCTTTGTTTGTGTTTCAATTTCTGATTTCTTTCAGAAAGGTTTACCAAGGAGCCTCAAAATCGCAACCACCCAAGGAATGCAACACAAATATTACTTCCTAGCTGCAATTCTGTACTAATTTTTCAATCTATAATTCTTTAAGTCTTACGATTTCTCTGAGCCTAGTTTCGTTAATATTCAGCATTTCAATGGTTCTCTTCTATGAAGGAATAGTCAACATTGCCTTCGATGCATTTTGCAGACACTGAGAACCAGCATTCACGATGTTCTTCCACCCATTTCCATTAATAGTTTAACAACACTATGAGGGAATGTAAAAGGCTAGCTTTGTTCCTAAAAAAGATCCGTTTTTGCAAATATGGTCTGCTTATTTGCTTTCTTCACTGTCTTTGTGTCCACCAGGTCACCAACCCTACATAACCTAACCATATTGGTGTTTGCCAGTTTGTCTGGTCTGAAAATAGTTTCAAACAAGTTTTGGGCACATTTTGTTTGAGTCTTGTAGCCTGTCTGTCGGAGAATATGACTACATAAATAAATAAAATATTTATAAGTATATGTGGTGTTAATGACCTTATGTCAAAAATTTAAAGGGGTGAAAAAGGAGCAAAAACTTGTATCGGAAGTTTAAGGTCATATAGAAAAAAGCTAATTAAAATGTGTTTAAAACTGTTTTGGAACTGCTGAAATGCATATATGTTATCGCGGCGAGTACATACAAAAAATTCTGAAACACTATTTACGAGTTTGTAGGTGTTTTATGAAGCCGGACTGTATTTGAAAGTCCGTTTAGAATACATTGTTGTAATGATTGCTGTGCTGTTTTTCGAGAGTACATTTAATAGCCGTATTTTCAAGTTTTCTTTTCAAAATGGCGCATTTATTTAGCAATCGTGAATATTATGATATGCTCATAATTTATGGCAAAGCAAACGAAAATGTCCACAGAAAATCTCAAGTGTACCGTGCAAGATATCCTGAACGACGTGCCCCCGCACCGCGAACGTTTGTGGCTGTAGTGCAAAGAGTTTTGGACACCGGTGAAGTACAACCGCGTCGAGGTCGCGACGGTGGCCCAGGGCGACCACTAAGAACCTTAAATGTCGAGGACATGATTTTAGATCTCGTCGAAGAAGATCCGCATCGTAGCACCAGAAATATTTCGCATCCTATTGTGTGGCGGGCATTACGAGAAGCTCAGTTGTATCCATTTCATATTCAACGTGTTCAAGCGCTTACTCCTGAGGATTTTGCACACGAAATGCGTCGCGGTGCCTTTCAGCAACAGTTTTCAGTGAACATGTGGACCGGTATCGTTAATGACACTTTAATAGGACCTTTTGAATCGCCTAGACACTTAGACGGTGCTTCAAATCTAGATTTTTTGCAAAATCGTTTGTCGGAATTATTGGAAGGCGTGCCATTAATTGTTCGGCAAAATATATGTGGTTACTGCATGACGGAGCCCCCCCTCACTTTTTTCGGAGAGTGCGAGACTTTCTAAACATTACTTTTCGCTGGATAGGTCGCGGTAGCCTAGTTAGATGGTCCCCCTGTCCCCGGACTTCACCCCTTTAGACTTCTTTTTGTGGGGATATGTGAAAAGTGTTATGTATTCCACGTGACATCGACCAACTGCGATATCGTATTGCCGAAGCTTGTAATACGATTCGAGAGGACGTGGCAATGTTGCAACGCGTGCGAGCGAATTGGATACGTCGCGCTGAAGCTTGTGTGCAAGCAAATGGTAGATACATCGAACATATTCTATGAAAATCAGTAGTTTTCAAAAGGTGGCTCCTTACAATGTCGAGGTAAGTCAGGTTTTAAAATTACATTTTACTCAACACAAATCCGTATTTTTACCTCACTTTGACATAACGACATGTGGCAAAAATATTTGACGTATATGTAAAATTTCTGCTGGAATATTGTAAGAAGATATAGATTACTGGCAAACTGGGCTTCATTCCAAATTTGAAAAAGGCTTACTATGGCGCCTTACTATAAGGAATGCAAATGCTGGCTCTGATCATAGAATTGTAGATTTTTTTTGCAAGTTCATCTGCTTTTTAGTTTTCTTCAATGACTTTATATCCTTGTACCCTTACATAACTTGATGATGAGGTGTTTCCGAGTTTGATTAGTAATTATTAGCGGAATTAAATTATGTTTTATGTCAGTCTCGGTAAAATATTTTAATTGTATATACTTATTTTACAAATAAACAGTGATTTTATACGATCTTGAGCTCCCAGTGTTCGCGATAAGAACTCCCTTAAGTCCGCCCCTCGTTAAGTTGTAACCACTAAAATTTGCATATTTTCAACAGCTCTCGAAGCAAAATAACTTGCACACAGGCGCGAATTATGTACAGAAAAAGAATACGCTCCTTTAATATTCCTTTTTCCTCCGCAATAATAGTAATTGACACCACGGATGCTTACAAAGATGTTTCGCTAACGTATTTCTCTATGACTACGAAACGAAGACTCCTTACATAATTGCTTTTAAGCCCTTTGATCTCCGACATACTTTCTTGGTTAACAAAAACTTTTCTAAATTATTGAGCGTCTGTATGTGTTGCTGAGCTGTCTGAAATCGAATGCATACAATAAGGAATATCTAGAAAAGGTGTCTGTCATAGGAAAGCTGGAGATTTTTCACAGCTGCATCCCGACAACAGTGCCAATTAAACTAATAAGCGAGCGAGTATATGGTGTTATAACACATGCCAACATGAAAAAAATATATGAAGAACTGTTTTTTGTTTACAAAGATTGCAAAAAATATTATATACCATTTTAATAGCATTTTTATATTTCAGAATATTTCTTGACGATATCGTGCTGATCTGACATTACTAGCAAATATTTTCTTCCCTTATTATTTGCGGCTTACTTTCTTATAAGAGGACCTAACATGATCCCAGCTAGAGAAAATTTAATAAGTACACTCAGCGTGTGCCTTTGGTTAATCTGCCCCCTTTGAATTTATGTGTTGTATTCGTGAACTATAGCTAGAAAATACGGAGAGACGTAAAAAGGTTCAGTCAAGGGTTACCAAGAAAATTGATAAACAAAATATACAGGGTGGTCCGAACTTTATGCAGGAAACTTCGAGGGCAAATAGATCTCTTTAAAATAATATGTGTTTGCCTTATAAACATAGGTCTGGAACGGCACCGTTTTAGAGATACAGGGTGTTGAATTTGTCAAAAAAAAATTGATTTTTTGTTTATATCTCCGGAATCTATTAACCGATCTCAATAAAATTTGGTACATATAATGCATGATAGTAGACCTTATATTCCCTGAAATATGAGCTTTAAAGGTTCAACCAGTGGTGTACAACTGGACTTAGGGTAAATCGCTGCCGCTTTCACTGTTCATGTTGGAACAGTTAAAATGCGCAAAAAGCGGGCTTTGACTCCATCCATATACTATTAAACCTATGGTTATAACCAATTAGTCGACAAGAATACTCTTTCTATGATTCCTAATAAGATTGCACAGTTTTTGAAACTAGAACGTCCTGAAACATATACAGATCATTCATTCCGAAGAACATCTGCAGCGTTACTGGCTAATACAGGTGTAGATGTATTAGCAACCAAGACAAGTAACAAAAATTAAATTGCCGACAGGATTCTTTACAATGACACTTCAATTCTAGGTTCTAGTAGTAGGTACATCGCATCATGCTGTTTTAATGGATCAGTCATATGGAGCGATCAAATCATTTTCAGAAAAATGTGACAATTAGTAAACGCGAGGGGAATAATTATCCAGATTTTATAAATATCACTAAATGTAATAACTGTACAATTACTATAAATATTCATTCATAATAATTAATAAAATATAATATTCATCAAATATTTCTATTTATTTGTTCATAAAATATACATTTATTGTACAATCGAAATCGTTTTTTCCCTAGGGAGGTAAGTTACCTTACTTCCCGTTGCCCATAGCAACTTCCATTTCTATGGTAAAATCCACTTATCTCCTTAAAAACACAGTATTAATACGAGTAGTCTATTTACTATAGTGGGAGCAGATAAAATAGTTTTCAGGAAGAACAAGTGGAATTAAAATAAATTTCGTGTTGTTAACTTTGCAAATTTGAATAATTATACAATATTTCCAATATTTAAGTAAACCATTTTCTGTCAAACTGTTTTTTTATTAACAGTGACATTACTATTATAATAAAGTGACATTTCACGACACGTGGTAAAGTGCCACTTTAATAAACGATTTTGAATTTAGTATAATAGCATATTATCAGCCAATATGTGCAAAATCTATTCGATATTGGTATTCCTAGTAGGTAATTAGGTAATGTTCATAAATCATATTGCATACTATTATTTTACTGAGGTTGGAAGAAGGGAAAAAGTAATTTTAGTATATCAGGAAACTTTTGCCAGTTACAATGTCCATTCTCCTATAATTTTCGGCTAGAAGCGATTGTGTCTTTCAAATGTCCGGGATATAATTATAACATCTATCAGAAATCTAGAACACAGGAAAGAGCGCAGTTTTTGCAATATTATCGAGGAGCGAGGTCTCGGGAAATGTATCCCCCATTCGATTACATTACCCGATTAAGGCAATGATTAATGTAATTTTGATTGAAAAACATGTCGAAAGAATAAAACATACTTGGTTCGCCACGTGGCTGATTTTTATTGAAAGAGCGCGAATTCGGTGGAAATCAAATTTGAATATGATAAATGGTTAAATTCGATTCAGTAGTTACACTTCACGCCACGTGAATGGCTGTATGTTTCTATCGTTAACTTTTTTTAAATATAATCACTTTTCATCTCCTATTTATTATAAAGTGAAGACGTATATGACACTACGTAAAAAAAATTGTATGATATGTTAGATATGTTTATCTTTAACAGTACGAATATAAAAAAATAAGGAGAACAGTTATGATCCCACTATATATTTTACTCAGTTTTAGTTTAAATATTATCACAAATGAGTAAAATGATCAAAATGCCCAATTTTGAGTAATAATAATTGAGAATAATTTCACTCAATGACTCTGAACCTTTATTGCTTTCACTCACACCGATTTTTTTACCGTGTAACTACACGTAATTATGCATTGTTTTATTCCTCAATGCCATGGACAAATTTACTCTCACATTCGCTGATAATGTGATTTGCTTATAATGATGTAATAATGATCAAATTTGACATATATTGTCCATCTATCTCTATATACTGTAAAATCGATGTGTAAAAACTATAAATTTTAATGCTATGCTAATCTTTTACGTGCATGGTGTGGTATTTTATAAACTTCGCTACTGGTGATATACTTCTACAGTTTTTTTTAAAAGCTCTTCTTTCAGATATTTTGATTGAGCGGGATATCCAGTATGTTGAATTGTAAATCAATGTAAATCGGTGCCGTTAAAAAATCCGACTGGGCTGACGCAATGTAGACGCAAATCCAATCGGCTCAGTGTGATTTCACTGTGGAGGATGTTTAGTCTGGATTTTTTTCGGTAAAATATTGTGCTCGCTAGAGGCTTCAAATACCAGCTCAGCGAACCCTTTAGAAAACTAGGACAAGAAAATTCCTTTTGGTGAATAATGCCCTAAAAATATGTTAATAATTGCCCATTAAGGATGATGATAAGAATTAAGAATTATTTATTGAGAAACGCTTTTTATGATTTTAATCAGTTTTTATCAAGTGACTTACACAATATTTAATTTGTTAGTTTTAACTATTTGTTTGTTTTTGTCATCTGTACCTATCTACATGTATTGTTTTGTATGTTTGTAGTATTTTTAATGATATTCTTAGTCTGTAACTATTTTATATTGATTTTACCTATCTTTGTATATTTTTTTATATATTAAGTGATCTCAGCGTACTAAGTTATGTTCTTTTCCTTTTCTTTTGACGTGTGTAGTGCACCAAATACGAGTTAACGTGAAAAATTTATTTAAGAAGTACCTATATTTGAGTGAAAGTACTCAGATTTAGTTCAAATATAATCATAAATGAGCCCAATATTGAGTGAAAATGTACTCAATAATTTCACTCAATAGATTCACACCGATTTTTTTACAGTGTAACGACGGTATCATTATTTTCAGTCGAAGGATCTGCTGTTAACAGCTTGAACTATTTTTATTGTAACACCCTACCAGATAAGTCCACCACTACAATGAAAGTGTTAATATTTTCTAGATTTACTGATTCTTGCACCAACAAATTTTTGACGTTATCGACTGTGTTAAAAGTGCTTTGCCGGTCTTTTGAAAAAAAGTTTACTCGAATGTACCATACCAACATTCTTGAGATTATTACGTATATCTGTTTTGTAACTGAGAACGGCACACGAATATCTCGAACATTACCTCCAGACACTTCCAAGTTTCCCCTATACGGCTAATGAAATAAAAAACATGAATAATGTATCCGGCATTCGCGTAAAAGCAATATTTCTTGAGTTAATCTTCGCACAAAGTAGACTCATACGGAGCCGCCTACCGAAGTTGTTGGCTCCGAGACAGCTCTATGAACGTCGAATTGGTAAACAATGACATTTAAATTCGAGTAGACACCCCCGTGGTTCATAATTCAATGAACACCCAGAGACTCACAGATTGTAACGTAATTTTATTCCCCGCAACACTTGGCACGGAATTATAATAGTTTGGAATCATTATCGCATTTTGGCAATTTCAATTAGTCTTACCCTGTTCATTTCTCGCTCCGTTGGCCGTAATTTGGCTTGGAACTGATGAGAGATTTGTCGGAAACGAAAGAATGCCGATTGGAAGAAACCGGAGGAAGCAATGGGAAATTAAACGTAAATCCAATTATTCATGATTCACTTAAAAAACTTTATTGTTTTATAGTTTTCAGTTTTACATGTGTTTCTTATCGGTAGGTAGTATTATCTCTGTTACATTTTGAGATATGTAAGAAGAAAATGCAGGAATAGAAGTTGTAATATAGGAGACTTGTACACATTTTTTATAGTCTGTCTACTGGGATTACAATGATGTAAGTTGGGTCTCTACAATTATTACATTTATTTCCAACAGAAGAAAGAATAAATAATATACATAATTTAACAACCATCATAAACATCAAAAACATACAGGGTGGCCAAATGAAAACGAAACAGAGCCATTTTCAGGATTTTCTGCATCAAAATTGTAGAAAAACGCTCAGACCCGTCGATTTTAGATTAAAGGGGGACATTCTTTGCTGGTATTTTTGACTCCGCTACTTTCACCCTCAAGGAAGGGTAAACATCAGCCCAAAATATTTAAATGGCATTGGGGGGTTGTGTAATATTTCTTTTGAAAGCTCTTACAATTCTCTTTACAACAGACTTTATTTTATAATTCCGCCCAATACTTATTAAGAATTTTGATTTTAAAGTTGAAACTTATGTAGAAACAATTAGTAACGGTAAAAATGTCAGTCATTCGAGTTAAGTACGCCAATGGTATAAATTTAGTATTATCACTTTCGTAAAAAAACACAATTGCAAAAAACAGAAATGAATGCTATACACACACAATGAACGTAAAATTAGTAGATTCCAAATTATTTTCTAGTATTATTTGGAAGAGTAGGTTGGTACCTAGTTTATTTAATTGTGTTTTGAAAATTAAACACTATGGTTTATTCCATTGCGGAAAGGGTAGATCGGATAAGTAAAATCTTTTAATTATTTAATGCAGTTTCAGTGCACATCATCCTTTTCCGGATTATTTTCAAGCAGCAACAATAAATAGGATTTAGATTATATAACTGTGAGGATTTTGAATCCTGTAAGAAAATAACATTTACAGTTTCAGATCAAGAATCTTTAGGAATTTTAGAAACTATAAATTATATGTGCTCTCAAAAAAATATTTCACTCCATAAAATACCGTAATAACACTAATATACATATAATAGTGTGATTAGGTGATAATACTGATAATTTTAAGCAAACATTTTCATGTTAATATATGGTCCGGGGTGTCAAAGGTAAAATTTTGAAGGTTTGATTGTTTTGATTACTGTAAATTTTGTTTAACCCACCTCTGGTCAATTTTATCTTTTTTTCATACCGTATCTCAAAAATGAAGCAATTTAGATTTGTTTATATGAAAAGAATTTCTTAAAATTATTAGTACTGTCACCTGGTATCATATAGCCATTTCACCCTGTATACTTCAGCGACGTTGTATGTATTTAAGGCGCTTTCCCACGCCACAAAGTTCGGCGAGTATACTCGCCCATAAATCAAACTGTCATTGTTTTACGTTGACTCCATCCCAACTAGAGAAAATTTCAAGGTCTGTCTTGCCATCTTTCAAACTGATTTATGACCGAGTATGCTCGTCGAACCTCGCGTCGTGGGAACGAGTCTTTATTTATTGTGAAGTGTTCTAAAGTTCGGAGTTCAATTGCATGACTTTGGTGTTCATAATTTATTTTATTCATTCATAAAAACAAAGTTACTTAAGTATGTAATTCTTGTGTATGTGATTATTCTTTAAAATTAAATTATTTTTAAATACCTGCTACAGAACGTAAAGTAAAATTAATCAATCAAAATTTTGACCAAAATTTATTTTGAAAACCCAATAGTATCGAAACTAAGACACCCCATATTAAGAGAGATGGATACATATTTCTACAATTTTTTATATTGAATTTAAATTTTCATAATTATATTTGTCACGAATTTATTACAATTCGATTTATATTTTTGTTCAAAATATGTTTTTCTTCTCCTACACTTTAAAAATAGTTGCAATTATTTTAATATATCTTTTACATTACAAATGTGTAAATATAATATAATATAATTCATATTCATATAATATATAATACAAAATTCATATAATATATTCATATCAAGTATTTTTTTTACAATTTTTACACTCTAAATATGTTTTTGGAAGATTACAGTTAAGAATTGTTTGTACTGAAAATATATACATCAAGTGTTATTACTAGAGTAATCACGCATAATAATTGACGAATTTCACCTTTAAAAAAGTTGTTTTAAACTTAGAATAATTGAAAATTTCTATTTGAAATATAAAATTCAATTTTTTATGTGTATGTTTCATGTTTTTTATTACACATCTTGTTATGCCTAACAAGGAATTGTTAGTACGTTCCATACGTTAAACAAATTCTTATATTATTTCGGATTAACAGTTGCGTACCGTTTAACCTTTTGTAGATGTGCGATTAAAATAAATTGGTGTAATCCAACGCATGGAAAAGTTTTTGGAACTCAATAAATTTCTAACTTAAATCTCCGTAGTATGTTAGATGTTATTTATGTTTCGTTATTTTCATTATAATAAATTAAAAACTTTTGATACTACGTTTTGTCACAGCCACCTTTGCAAAGCGTTATTATTTATTTTGACACATAAATGTCATATTTTATGCAGTACCTACATTTGTTTCTTCCTTTGGAATATGAATTGCGAAATGTATTTAAGTATTTGGCATTAAAAATGTGTGCACGGTTTTATCAGGGGTACCTCAAAAATGAGACTAATTTAGCTATACTTAATTTTTATCTACTTTTGGCTGTGAAATCTCCTCACAAATGACGGTACATGTTTTTAAAACACTTTGTATATATGTGTATGATACAAATAAATATATTATTAATTCGGAATAACATTTTTCTAATTCTGTGTTAAAGCCAATAAAGTATCTATTTATTAGTTTAATAAACTGTAATTAATCAATAAACTTTTCTGTCATTTATTACTGACTAATTTTGAAATAATTTATGATTTTTTAATAAAAAATTTTCTCTTTAATGTACTGTCTTCGATCAATGATCACAAGGGACCATAAACATCTAAACGTTTGAAGAAGTTTCATCAGAGGCCCCTTGCAATTAACAAAGAGTATTTCTTCTATTGTGGAAACAAATCTTCGATTCTTTTGTTAGCGTTTATGCATGCGCGAGTTTCACAACTGACCATCGCGAAGGAGCATAATAAAACCGTGGAAAACTTCAATCAGACTGATAGGGAATCTCAATAGGAAGTTATATCAATGCAAAGTCCAGTGAGGTATTCATTCCCTTCTCCAAGATTAAGTTTGGTTGTGTAACTGCAGTAGTATCGAGCAGTGATTCCTTAAGTTGCAGTTTTTTTGTTCCTATACATCATAAAATTTCAACAGAGTGGTGTTTTTATGCAGATTTATTGAGTACAGTGAACTTAATAAATATAGATTGGAATAAAATAGACTATAGGAATTTTTGTTTCTATATAGAAATAAATAAATATTGTCCTAACAAAACCAAACCCCTTTTGTTCATATAATAAAAATTCCAAAGTATACACTTCCGTCTCATTCCCTACGTTTAGAGCGGCCCACTATTTTGTGCCTAAATATAATTGAATTTAAACTGAAAAGCCCCCTTTGCGGTTTTGGGTCACTACATCGCTGTGAAAAAGGAAATATCCTTGATTCTGACATATTATCTTATCCACGAATTTGTTCAAAGGGCGGGACTTTATTCTAACATTTGTTATCGTAGGGTCGGCCTAAATTTTTGACAGCGATTCAACATGGTGGCGATAACATATTCCGAAAAGCAAATACGGGTCAACCTGAAATAATCAAATTCATGTGAATTATTAGAAACCCGTTCTTTGTGATGTAGGATGTAGGTGTTTAGTCCAAGGGAGAAATATGCCTGTAATTTAAAAGATAGGTTGGCGAATAATCCATAGATATACTCAGAAAGTTCTATGCAGTCATAAAATGCAAGAGAACCAGAACATTAATTCAAAAGGACTTGGCCTACTAACATTTTTTTAGGAAAAATATATCCTCTAATTTTTACAATAATATAAAGGTACGTTAGAAACAGTTTGAATATAATCAATTGTATGATTAATATCATTTTTGGTTTAACCGAAAATTAGCCTCATCCGCACTCAGAAATATTTTTTGAAAATTGAAAATCCAGTAACACAGGATGTTTCTGAAACAGGTGCGTTCCTCAAAGGATAACGGAAGACGTGGAAATAAACAATTTTCATTAAACAAGCCATGATAAAAAATGCCATGTGTTTCAGGAAATTTGTCAGGAATTATTACGTGCAACTTACGTCTACCCTGCATCGCCGCACTTATTCAACTGATGTTCATCTTTAAAATGGATACAGGTCTGTAAATTTAAAGAATATGCTGTTATGAATGTTACTGAAAAGTAGAACTGTAGAACTGAATATTTATGATAAAGATTCTATATTTAATGGTGATGACTGTGCTCACTTTCAGAGCCAATTATTTAAGTAAATAAGGTAGTAAAAAACATTGAATGCTTCTCCTAAAAAAAAATTTTTGTGCCACTAAAGTTATTTTTTTGATTATTATCTACATTGTCTTCATTTTGTTCTAATCAAATCTCAGAATTGTAAGTAGATGAATCCCAATAAACTAGAAGAATTATATATCACCCAGTACCTTTTAATTTAGTGTCGTTTGTAGATTCTACTAACCCTTTTTCTCAGTGTAAATCTCTTGGATTTCTTTTAATACGTGGCTGAAGAAATATCACAATTGAAATGATAATTCTAGAACTCCTCCAGTAAGTTAGAAAGATGGAGCACAATTTTTCACAGCATGGTATTTGTTAAACTAAATGACTACTCACGCAAAGGAGTTTTTTCATATTAGTACCCTGATGGAAATAAAATTCTGTACCTTGCCGTTTCTCCCCCATCATTAGGGTGAAAAATTTTGTGTTTGTTAGCAACTTTCCCACAAATATGCAGAGTTTGAGAAATGTCGATGTCGCATGGAACTTTTTCAGTTTTAAGCATTACTGTTAAGACAGGCTGTTCTTTCTCATGAAGTGTATTAGATATTACGTCTTCATTGTCAAGATTTATCTGAAGGTTCGCTGGATAGTAATCTAGATTAAACATCGGATCGAAGTTCGATTTCATGGCTTTGAAAACTGAAAAGATTTTCTCTAGCTGAAGTTATATTATTTTAACACAGAAATGTACTCATTCTTGTTAATGAACATCTGGTGTAAGTAGTAAGGCCAGTAAAAACCAAGGAAAGGGGGAATTCAGGATATTATATTAACATAGGTATGTAGACATATATAAATGATAAATCATTTATTGCTATTTAACAGCCAATTTTTTAATATTCAAAACGATAGGAAAATAAATATTTCATTAAACAGTACACATTAAACATTACTAGAGTTAAAGAAAATTAGCCGCAACTTTTCAAGATGTCAGGATTTAAAACTTAGCGTATAAAAATCGATTTGTTAACATTGTATTCGTGCGATTTTTATTAAATAGTTCGGTATTAAAAGTATTAGTACTACCCACGAAATGAAATGCCACGTTTTGTATCATACTGTCCCGTCAAAACATCATTTATCCTCTGTTATGTAAAAAGAGAAAAATACGATTTTTAAACACCCATGCAGGTATATGACTATGGCCAATTTCAATGCTTAATTGAAATACCCCGATATATCAATTTGTCCATGTCATTTATAATGCATGTGAAAGGTGCGTCGTTTTGGGGCAAATTTGTCAACATTGGAACCACGAAAAATCATTATAATGGAAACAGTGATTAATTATTACTAGTAATTAACGATAACATATTGCAGTCGATACAAAACTGATCAGTGAATTACTATTTAAATTACGTACATTTTTAACTACTGAATAAGACATTTGCCATGTATTTTATTGATAAAACTGAAAGAATCGTCATTATGGAAAATAACCAAGTATAATTATTTATATTTTCTTCATTATGTTGTTATAAATGATAAAACTGTGTTACAACTTCCAAAAGAAACTGGTCAAATTTTTCAAAGTTTATTTTTTGATAATATTTGTAACTTATTATTTGCAATAGTAGATATATTTTTCAACATAAGAGAAGAATAAGGAACGATAAAAATATCATATTTTGTTGGAAATTATTAATAATTTATCAGTTGATACATAAATAATATCAAAATGGAAACAAGAACTAAAAAAAAAACTTATCTTGTCAATAAAAAAATTATGATGTAAGAAAATATTGAGAGCATCTCAAAATCTATTTTACTTTAAGGTCATTTTTTATCTTTTCATTATCTTGCATAAGTAAACGTCATTTAAACTTAACTCAGTTTTTCGCCACAAACAAAAAATGTAGGTATAGAGAATTAAAATTTGCACAATTTTTAATTCTATAAAATCGACCGATTGTCAAGTAACTGCATTTTTATTCGCTTCTTGACAAAGGAAACAGCGATTCTAACACCTTTTAGTTTCAAAGAAAAGCCAATGGGAATGAAGTAGTAATTAATGTAACAAACAAGCGGAAGCACAAGGTAACATCTAAATTTAAACGCTCTGTATGTGATATTATTTCGGTTACTACGTAATAAAGCAACTACTGATGAATATCCAATACCAAATTTACAATAATAAGCTTTGCTTTGTTAATGGCGGTTAGATTGTATTTAACGAGATATCGAAATACCAGATTTATGACAAAAACGTCTGATATAAGGATTAATATCAGCATTTGCTCCTAGCTGACCTGTTTCATTGTTGCCCTACATTCCCGAATCTATTTAGCATGCTAATTCAACAAGTTAGGAAGTAATATTCAAAATACCAGCTTTAATACGTGTATCTTGCTCGACATCTTGAGACATAAATTCCCCAGAAAATTAGTTAACAGTTGATATTCGATAAAAACGAAATAGTGTTTCGGGTGTTCACTTAAAAAAACATAATCGGCATTTGGAAAAGTCGTTTTGTATTCTTCATTCGATTATTTAGAAAGGGCCTGCCCTACATGAGCTTTTGACCCAAATTTGAAATAAAGAGAGTCGTCTGTTTTCACATCACGTAGATGTGGTTATAGAATATTCTATTCTAGGCACATTCCAGCATTTTAAATAATATTCATTCATAATGTGTATGTAGAGATGGAATTTGTGCTCCTTCATATTAATTTCAAAATAAAGTTATTTAGAAGATATGTCAGCAACCCTTAATTTTTTTCATTATTTATATACCTTGGTAGTGTTGTCATACCCAATAAATAAACAGGTGTAATAAAACTTTACAAATATTTAAAACACCGCAGTTCAAGCCTAAGGAAAATGTAATTTTTCCTGAACGAAAAATGTGTCCCCGACAACAACAGCTTTTTCAAGTCATATGGATACTTAAATCATTTTGTCAACGGCCTAATCATTTCTGCGAATAGGAAGGGATGAATGATTCGACCTTATGTGCAGTTAAGCAAGCATCTAAAATAATAGGAAGCTGTGAAACCTCAAGCAACGTTTAACAATATCCCCCCATTCACAAAGGCCTCCATTCATTTGTTACGCCGTCTGTCTTTTCTGGTAAGTAGGTGTGTCAGTTGGTAATTTATCAATATTGAACTTAAAAATAACTAAGAAAAATGAAACTTTTTTATCTTTAACTTGGAAAACACCAAAGGCCATAAATACTCATTTACGTGTTTTGCGAAGATTAGCTTCCAGAACGTGATTGATGAACAACTTTTTCCGATACATCTACATGGATATGTGCCAAGTAAATAATATAGAAATATAGTAGGAAAAATAGAAGTAACAATATTTTTCATGTTACGGGGGACACTAGGTAACGTTAATCTAATTTTAAATATTTTTATACTTTATAATTCGAATACCGCAGTGCTTTTGCATTCTTAACAAAGAAACAGAATAGTCCTACAAATATTCACGAACGAATAATTGCAGTATATGAGATAAAACCTGTATCACATTTTAAAGTAAATATAAGTCAAAACAGTTTTGGGAAAACCGTGATTTAGACGCAAGCAATACTGACGTTTGTATAAAAGAAGTAATTTACTAAATATTTATAACACGTGAGTTCACAAATAAGCCAAAGTCCAACCCATTCACGTGACTAACTTTTCTGAACTAGGCCACACAGTACAGTCCAAATTTGGCACCGTTTGTAGACGATAACAATTTAAAAAATAATGTTGATATCTGCATAAAGTGCTTAGAGTGTATGTAGCGCAAAAGCTTTGAAGCTAAGGGATCATGATTAAAAATTAAAACTAATAAAAAATTCGTAGGCCTTTTGTTTTATTTTCAGGGAGAAAACTTTCCTATTGCTCCTCGTATAATATTAAATACACAAATAAATATTACCCAAGTGTTTTAATAATTGAAAATAATAGTTGTTTATTGTATAAGTGTTTTAAATTGCATTTTATCCACGCAAAAATGTTTAAACACGAGAACGTAGTTCAAGCGTACAATATTTTTAAGTGGATAAAAGGCAATTAAAACACGAATGCAATACAACGTTTTATCCATAATCACATCACAATCATATTTGTGGAGTCAGTATTATTGAAATTTAATAAAAATAATATTCGCACGACTTGATATTTCTTCCTAGTACTCAATGAAACGTGGTAGGTTTTGTTATACCTACTGGTTGCTATGGTACGTTTTTTTATCAATTATTTAATTAACAGTTTTATCTGAATTTGGTAAAAATGCAAGAAAGTAATTGTGTTCATGTGGCTGTTTTTCTAGAGCTTAATAAGCAATTTTCCATTTATTGCCAGAGAAATCCAGGGAACATCACGAAAAAATGTTCGCTGAATGCAGGGAAAAAACGAAGAGTAATGACAATAAATGAAGATGTCGTGCTATGGTATTTTTTAAATTTGAAGAAAAAATGCAATTTCATCTATGTGGTCGAAGAATGAAAATGATGTCAATAATGCTACAGGAGTTGTTATTAAGGGAAAGGAAGTTAAATGTGATAAAACAAAAAACTAAATGTCTATTACTATAAATGTAAATGTTAATGTTAATAAGTAAATAAAATAATTTATCTTTAAATCCTATAGAATGGCGAAGGCGCCAATGGTACATAGTCCAGACGGTATCTGTTTCAAAAAGCCATATTTGGGTGAATCGTATATCCACGGAGATTTTTGGCTTTTTGGCTTTCAAATATCACTAGAAATGAAAATTTTTCTATGAGCATAAAAAAAACGTGGGCTTAACTTTTGGCGGCACAATACGTTAAGAAAATTCGAAAAATGTCATACTTTTCTTTCTATTTAATTATGTATCTTTTCAAGAGTTGTTTTAAGCCGAAAATGGAAGAGGAAAAAAATGTTTTGCAATTAAATTTTTTACAAAACATGTCTAGTTACAAATCGAATGAATTATGTTTATTATGGTAAAAATCGAAAAAATCACAAAAATGGGGTTAAAAAACAATACTTTTAAGGGAATTTTTTTGGGGTATTTAAATTGGGTATAGAACCTTTATACTTGGCTAAAAAAAACTTCATGTTATGTAGAATTATCACACCAAATTTCATCAAAATCGGTTCGATAGATTTTGCATAATAATTTTGCAATCCAGATTTTGAAAAAAAAAAATTGCAAATTTTCAAAATTTTGCACAGCAAAAACCAAGGCACTTAAATACTTGAAAATTTAATCACATATAGAAGGGCTCTCAAGCTTTCAAACTTTTTTTGAAAAATTCGAATTCGTCAATTAGGAGAGCTGTGGCGCTTGTTTAAACATTTGTCGAATTTTTGTACTTATAAACAATTAGAACTTTGTGAATATTCAATCAAATCAAATTTTTTAAAGCAGATTTTAAGAGTTCTTGGAAAGACGCTTCTTTAAAAAAAACAGAACGATTGATCAATTGGTTACAGGTCGTAAACCTGCAATTTTTAACGCATATTTAGGTCCATCACTTAAACAAATGGATGCTACGCTACATGATAGATAGCTTCCTCGTTTTTTCTATGTAGGATAGTATATATTTCCCATCATGTCAGCGAACACGATATGCCCCTCTTAAGTCATCAGCCTAAGGTTTACATTTTTTCTAGCGTCTTTATTATTATCATTACCATTTTTTATCACAGATATTCCGGATCCTTTTCCCGGAAGAGAAATTTCAAGTGGTCCTTGACGTCCCGCATCAACCCAGTCCTCTTTTCGAGCGATTATTAATGCGTTATTCGACATCAAACGCTCTTTGCATGATGGGGAGTTACGCTCGACCAGCTATTACAAGAATCGTTTTGAGTTTTTTATGGATTTTGTTTAACTTATTTAAAAGATCCCTTCCTAACGTCGTATCAATCAATCAATAAAAGGCATTACTTTCTTTAATTCTATTTCCCTGCAGATATGAACACCTATAACAATACAGGGTGTTAATGAACTTATGTCAAATATTTTTGCCACATGTCCGTTACATCTAAATGAGGTAAATACATGGATTTGTGTTGAGTAAAGTGTAATTTTAAAATCTGACTTACCCCAATATTGTAAGGAGACACCTTTCGAGAACTGCTGATTTTCATAGACGTTCGATCCACCATTTGCTTGCACACAAGCTTCAGCGCAACGTATCCAATTCGCTCGCACGCGTTGCAACATTGCAGAGCGGGAGCTCTGTCATGCAGTAACCACATATTTTGCTGAATATTTCAATTCAAGAGGGACTATTAAAGTGTCATTAACGATACCGGCACCGCGACGTATTTCGTGTGGATTTTCGATAATCCAGTGGTGAGTATTGTAGATGTTACGTACACCATTTCTACTGAAACATGCTTCATCTGTAACAAGTATTTGCGCTGTAAATTGAGGATTTCTTGCATGTTTTTGAAGCAACCATTCGCAAAAACCTCGACCTAGCGGAAAAATCCTCAGGAGTATGCGCTTGAGTACGTTCTGTGCGATATTTTTGGTGCTACGATGCGGATCTTCTTCGACGAGATCTAAAATCACCTCGTCGACATATAAATGCGCCATTTTCAAAAGAATACTCTCGAAAAACAGCACAGCAATCACTACAACAATGTATTACAAACTGACTTTCGAATACAGACCGGATTCATAAGAAACCTACAAACTCGTAAAAAGTGTTACAGAATTTTTTGTAAGTACGATAAAATACATGTATTTCAGCAGTTCCAAAACAGTTTTAAACACATTTTTAATTTGCCTTCTTCTCTTAAACTTCCGGTACAAGTTTGTGACATCAGTTTTTGCTCCTTTTTCACCCCTTTAAATTTTGGACATTAACACCCTGTATAATATAAAATTACTATTTTACCTATTCTGTTTCTAATATAAATATCATGCTCTATTATCTACCCTTAAAAGTATTTTATTTTAAACATTTAGCTGATAAGGCGGAATGGAAATATAGCACGAAATGTTTTCTGGTATTAACTTTTTATTGGACGTGACTATTCATTACTACTTAATACCCCAGTCTTATAACTTCGCGAAATATGATATATTGCCTCTCTTCGTACTCCCTTTGCCCATATTTATGCGTGCAGCCGAACGAAATCGACGTTCGACGTATCATTAATAGAACAGATACATCCAGCTAAGCACCCAACTTTCCTAATTACCGTGCCAAAATTAGAACGAACACTTGTTACAGTCCTAGCGAAATGATTTAAAGCTACCGGTAATACGAACCTGTATTATACAAGTTCGGTAAAACTTCAAGAAAATCTGTTCGCTGAAAATAGGGTAGTTCTGTAAATACGCGGGAAGTTTATGCGCCTGGCGGTAAGGTTAAATCTTAAATTTATTCAGTTATAACCCGACCAGGAGGCGCACTGTTTGCAATTGATAAAAAGTAATGGTTAACTTGTCTAGGAACATGCACGTGCCAGTAAATCCGAATGTCTAGCCTACACTGCTTGCAGCAAATCAGGAACATCAGCATTAAGTATAAAATACTATAATTAATCTTGTGATAAGACCTTATTTCCATTCTTTATACACTGTACAAAAAATTCACTCAATTTCACTCAATTTATGTCCACACTGGATTGAGTGAAATTGTCACTATATTAGTATGAGTGCAAGTAAAATTTTATGAGTGGAACTATGGGAACAGGAGTGAGTGAATTTTACTCAAATCCGAGTTGCTGCTATCAAATGAGTGACTTTGTTGTGTGTAAGTATATTAATCGAGACTCAATATATTATTGTTTTTAATTATTGAAATCAAACGACTGCTTTTAAACACAATTGTCATCAAAGAAACCGGATAAACGGTTGGTACAGTGTATTACCTAATAAATAGTGATAAATACGATAATTCAGATAACCAATTTTTCAAATAAACATGTATATAACATTTTGTTCGACATTCAACTAATAAAGATGTTGGGAGAAATCTAAGACGCGTGGATGAACATTTTCAGTAGTAATATTTGAATGTATAGGAATCAAATATATACAAATCTACAGATATTTCGAAGATGTAATATTCGCTATATTGAAAGTGCTCAAAAATATCCGGGAATATCATGTTACATGTAGCAATTGAATTTCAAAAGTTGACATATATTATAAAAGGAGTAAATTCAACAGAATTTTTTTATAAGCTCATCTAACTTTTGTCTCGATGTGTATGCAAGTTTAAATTGCCTTTTCGCATATAAGGAGATACGACATCGATCACATAATACCTCAAATCCAACAATAAAAAATGTAGGAAAGGTCCTCACTTAAAATAACGTTAGGCCACCTTTTTACACCATTTATTATACCCTTGAAAGCGTCCGTCACTAAGCTCAACCTTCAAGAAATGTAAGGAAGTTTCAGAAAATATAAAGGTACATTTTCAAACATCCCCTGACCACTGACACACTTGGGACTTTTTTATAATAACGGATTATCCGTTGCTTGGGGGCATTCCCACATTTTTCATATTTTCGTAGCTAAGGAGCCAGTTCATCAAGGGCCTGGCGTTTGGAGTGATAATTGTAGTCTTCAAAATTAGTAGGGGACAGAGGGGTAAGAACAGATAGTCGATACTTTTTTATTTACCTATTTTGCTGCCATGGACCAGATATATCTTTTATTGTTTTGAAGTAATCGATCAAAAACTGATACATATTCAAATAAGTACCTAAGTTATTTTTCTGCTTCATATATGGTTTGCTTTTTTTTACCAAAATATCAATTTATCCACTTTTACAACAAGAGCTTCGAAACAAAAAATCGAACCATTGCCATTTTAGTTTCGTTAAAGATCGCTATTTCCACATAAAGAAGAGCGAGGTTTGCTTCAAACTTATGTATCAAATCAAGTAGCTTCTCAAAATATTTCCCTCAGTGTAGGACAAGAATTTAATTCAGGATAGAAGCTTTAGGAAAGACCTTTAATCTTTTAACCCCACACTATATGTAAATTTTGCTATAATTTTAAAGAATGTTTTTTAAAAGTGATTATTAGAATAACAGTGTCTCAAACATAATTTCTAACTTAAGCAAAGATCTTTTTACACGCGAAGTTCCTTTTCATGTCGGCTACGTTTTATAAAAATTTAATGAATATTGCCGGTGTGTATGTGCTCCCCAAAGACAATGGGCTTTCCAAGGGTACGTAAATATGGTATGCCGCGTACGCAAACGAGTGTCTCGCGGTCCACAGCAGGAAATTTTCTGTTTGAATTAGGGGTATAAATATAATAAATATTTGCTACGATCCTTGCCGGTAAATTTAGGATGTAATTCAACATTATTGGTTTCATTCCCACGTGTTTGAAAAGGTACGAAGAGGCAACCGCCAAATATTAACTTACCCTAACATTAATATTACCCATAATATTTGCCCTACCCGTATTATTTAATATAGTTTATTTTTTTGAAATTCGTAGATTACATTTTGAAGAAAATGGGAGGAAATTTTGAAAACAGTGTATGAAAATACTAAATAATAGATATAAAGAAAAATAAAAAATTGTCTATTCAGGTAGTGTCAATGAAAAACATCATTGAAACTATGAATGTAGCAAATTCCAGAAATTTAAGTTAAATAAATGTTAAGTCTACTTGTTAAAGATTATTATCTCAGCTGTTACGTTTTCAACTGCTGCTGAAAAAATATCTCTGTTATTTCTACCAATTTTGTTATGAAAATACCATTAATCAGTTTATGAAGAGAATTGGCAGCAACAAAAGACTACGCTCGCATTAAAGACAATGAAATACCTTAGAAGAGTCAATTTGTCTGAGAACGACAATAGTTTGTTATTCAGTTTACTGTTATAGAGAGAAAATATCCAATTATGCCCATGATAAATTGAATATCATAATGGTTTGCCGTGTACCTCAATAATAGAAGCTCAAAAAGTTTTATGAGATACTTCGTACTATCGGAGTGTCTTGTTTCAATTTAGAAAACTTTTCATTATTTATTACAAATTAATTTTTAAACAAGGAAACAATATAGGTCCCAAGACTCGGATGAGATGATTATCCGTATAATTTTGCTCAGTCTAGAAAGGTTTTAAACTTGACGGACTTCTAAGACTAAATGAAATAGAAACATTTAATGAATTTTCAGTAATGTTCTTTATTATGTACTTTAAAACTTCCGTTCTATATGTCTAAGCGTGAAAGTTAATTCTAAATTTGGAGAAGTGTATAAAACAATGGTTGAATAATTCAGGAATAGTGGCAAGTGACATATCGATCTCTTCTAAAAAATTTTCATAATTTAATATGTTTGAACCCTTTGGACGGTGTTGATATTTTCTGTGTGTTCTCGTTCATTTCTTCAGGTGCATGGTTTGAAGTTACCATATCACTCATATTAGGTAAACCACCAGGATGGAAGAACGACCATGTTGAATTTTTACATTTTTCCATTTCTTTTTACAGCCACAAACAAACTATAAGCCTATAAAAAAAGTTCCTAGAATTGTTAAAAGTCTATACTTTAAAAGCAGAAATACTCCGAACATCAAATTTGGTTGCATATTTTCCAAGAGAAACTTTCATTTTTCTTTGTTATCTATTTAATTATTCATATTCATTTACAGATGGATACTGCCAGATTTAGTTAAAGAAACAAATGTTTCCTTATTAAAGATTCTGTCTACTTTGAATTATCTCCCTTATGTTACAAGCTGTTGGTAGTAATGATTAATGGTCAAGTTGACTTAACTCTTACATTAAAGATTAATGTATTTTCAGCAGCTTCATCCAGTAAAGGCGCAAATAGTCGTCAAATCTATTTTTTCTATTAAATTTAATAATTTAGGTTTAATTAATTAATTAATCAGTACTTAAATTGATGTGTCGAACTGCCCGGGTTTCGAATCCCGCGGCCGGTGACCGTAGATTATNTATGATCAAAATATAAATTTATAATATTGGAATTATCACCTTAATATATTAAATTATAATTATTAATATATTATAAAATGAAGAATAAGTCCTGTTTACCTACTTATGACAAATTAAATGAATATTAATTTGAACAATTATAAATAATAATTCATTCCTTCATTATGTTTTAAATACCCACATGAAGTATTTAAAGTATACAAATATAATAATTCATTTTATTATAAGCGTATTTGTGTTTGATATGAAAAAATATATAATTTTATCAAACTGGATTATAATTTAAAATTAACCATTTTTGTCACAGGCAGATAATTATGATAAATAGCTAAATTATCTCATACATTTACATACAATTATAGAATCATCACAGGGGAAACTATTTCAAACTGACATGAAATTAAATTTTCTAATTAATTATATATACAATTAATTCCAGTGAAATCATATCAAGAGTACCACCAGTGCTGTAGATTTGGGGAGGCAGCCCCTTTCGTGAAGCGTTACTTCTAGGCCTGTGACTTTTTACGAAATTTCTATGAATTTAATAAAAAGAAACATGACATAAGGAATGTCCCATTATTTTACGAATGTCAATCTTTTCAGATTTAGTAAATTTTTACTTAACCCATAACCTATTAAATAAAAATCTTTTGAATAACTGTTGTTTCAGCAGCAAAACAAAAAAGAAAGTGCAACTTTTATTATGCAATTAACTCGAAATAGTATCTATAATATAAAAAATTAATAAATAAATTATTTTTGTGTAGTTTCTTTTGTCGAACAATTAAAACATGACGAGTTAAAACTAGAAATAAAATTTATAATTTTGGAAATGAGAGCGAAAATTATACTACTGTCTCTTTGGTTTCAATTTCAGTGTGACAATCTATAATGCAAAGATACGTTTTCCTAAAAAAAAAAAACGATCCAACAAGTACTGACTCCATAGAATAAACGACTGAAACATTAATCCTTATCAAGAGGCTTTGTTAACAGAAAAAAGAGAATGTATAATGATTTCAAATATCCATCACAGTTCCTTACAACTCATAAATTTAAAAATTTATCATTTTAATATCTCTTTGAAAGCGAAACCGTATCGTCTTCCCTTTATACCCATTTGTAGAAGCCACCGAAACTTATTTCGAGCTAAGAGCACTTCTTTTATTTTGTCTGTCTGTCTATTACAGTGATGTGCTTTGAGATCAAATGATAATTTTTTAATGACTTTATTTTTATTAAAATTCGTCAATTTGCAACCAAATATTTGTAAGGGTAACATTTGACCTTTGGCCCTGAATTCTATTTTTACACATTTCAAATTGGAATTATACAGGATAATTAATTGTAAAGTGTGGTGTGTCAAATGAATCATAAGATATAAAAAGTAATTTTGTTGACAAATATTCTAAAAGACATGTCTGTCGGAATACAAAGGATACGAAACATTTATGATATATGTGGTAATATTTTTTCTATTGTATGTATACTCTTCAAGCAGACATCGCTTGCGGTACATTGAATAGTATATGTATATAGTCAATAATAGGCTTTTTTTACTAACAACCTTTTATTTACTATTTTTGACTGCAACACTTGTATCTATTCACTAACTATTCTATTGTCTATTCTAACTTCTATTGCAGAGTATTATTTACTTCACAAAAATATAAGAAGGGTTGTTAGACTACAATATTAAACATACACAATTTTATTCAATGATTACGATTGAAGTTAGAAATGTGCACTGACTTTCAGTTGATTATATAGTAAAATCGCAAAATATTCAAACTATTGAAGAGTTTTGTTAATAAAGTAGATGTTCCTGGTACGGTTAAATGTTCATGTATTTTAATAAGAAGCGTTTGAAACTTTATAGTACAGATGAACATGAAAGTAAATAATAAACAATATACCTGCCTTTGTTTGATGAACCAACTTGCAATACCGGATTTGTTAATGAAGTCAAACTTCTGTTTCTACTTACTTAAGATGAAAGTAATGGGAATTGTGAATATACATATAGGTATATAAGTTTATAATAATAATAAATAAAATATTGTTACAAATGTAGAATGCTTTAAATTATACTTTTTATATTGAATAATTAATCCAATTAGCCTTTAGAGACACATTTGAGCACGTTACAGTTTTGACTTACCAAACCGAATGTTCCTTCTTCTCGCTGGTCTTGCAGTCATAAATTACTGGCAGCAACTGTAATAAATTTACGTAAATCTCAATAGTTTCCTCTTAAATACAATACATTTTATTTTTCAATTCTTGAACTTCATTAGGATAACTTCGAACATTTTGTTGAAAATGATGGAGCCCACCATTGTGCAAGAACCATATTCGTGTCGAACAGCTAAGTACAAGCAAATGATTCGCGGAGAATTACGAAATACTGAAAGTCGCTCATTCATTTTGACTGGTCTAATTGTCCAATGAAGCTCCACAACACCTAAAACCGCCCCGACGACCGACATATTGCAGAGCCAGAGTACGTTCGAGGACGTCGTCAGAGAAGACCGAAGAGTCGCGCCAAACAACATCATCCGCCGGAGAAGATTCCAAAAATCCGACGATTGAGGATAGCGCTAGATTACCGGAGCTGATATCCTACCCAGGTTTCGACGCTTTCCCGTTAAAGAGGCGATCGAACGTCGACTTTAATCACTTGCGGTTGTTTAACCAGGGACAAAGTACAAAGTTGCGAACTGAGAGCCAATATAGTTAGTATTACAGATATCCTCGAGTTAGATATTACTGTTATTGTTACTGTATCGTTAAAATGAATGTTAAAAAATGCATTTTTGTCAAAGATGCTGTTGTTAATAAAAGGTTTTACCAAGTTCAACTGGAACTGATCCCGTGGAATCGCCTGCGAATTTTCAAATTCTCAGATAGTTGTGTTTTATGCCACTTATGTAGTCATAATTTCATTTGTAAAATTAATACATCTGATGGAAATCGAGGTTTTTGAGCAGTACTGTTCTTCCACAAACTTCTTTAGTCTTTAAACATTCATTCTCAAAACCTGTAAATATTTTATTATAACTTTTTTGGGTACAGATTCAGTTTTTAACGACACCTACTCTGTACAGCAGCAAATGATTGCCATACGAGCAATCACCTATCGCGTTTATTCGTACGAAATAGCAATCTGAAAATCATTTCTCAGATAGGAAGTAACAAGCATAAGCAACAAAGTGAAACAATTGGAAAACAGATAGGAACAGATTTACTAGAAAGAGGCAGTTTAAAGCAGAGAACATCATGAGCAGCTTCGAATCGAATTCATTTCACACGAAATTGTTATTCCATGCAGAAAATCTACTCATTTATTTTGTATGAGAGTTTCATAGGATAGGCATCATATTCCGCAAGCTAGTTTTGGCGTAAAAAAACTGAATATCTTTAGAAGCTGCTGCGGATATACAAAATTATCATAAGTTACATTTAATTTTAATAAAAATAATCTGAATTTTGTTGAAATTATCCTAGAGAATATAAAAGATTTTAATTTGATTGCTGTGGTTTTTATGTTTTGTTTTTGGTTTTTTTGGAAGACATACCAACAAAACATAATGTAATCATATATAAAAATACTATCAGCTTTTTTAACAATCATTTTTATAAAAATATGTGTATTGTAGCACCCTGTACATTACAAATTATGAACCCGAAAGGAAGGTATTGGGAAATTGAAGAACTCTCCAAATTAGTCCTATTCGGGGATTTTGGACACAATTGAGACCAAAAAACGTATGATCGCAGTAAACGGTCTATACAGAAATAATAAGGAAGGAAATATAAAAAATTATGAATGTTACCAGATTCGCACAGGGACTGTTCAGATTTCCTTTGACAGCAAAATGCTAGTACCTACATTTTATTATATATTTTCAGTTTCAGGTTCAAATTTTATTCCGATAAACTGAATAGGATAGGGATTTTCACGATTATTCTTAATTTTAAGGTATTTTACTTGCTTTAAGTACGCTCGAATTAAGCAGATGTGACTAGAAATATAAGTACATAATGGGCATCAAATCGAATATACATTTACGACCAAATCACAAGTTGTATAGAACTCTCTATACAGATTTTAATATTTTCCCCGCAAATTTTACAGAGAAAAATAAGGGGACATCGAATTTACATTATAATTTATTAGTTTAAATAAATATTACAGTAAATGTACGGAAGCGAAGGGACCATATTTCAAGGGTAGCTTTGATTGGATGAAAATAAATCGGTTTAGATTAGATATTTAATTTAGTTGCAGACAATATTTTTATAGTAAAGTAATGCTTAAAAAAAAATCAATTTTCTCGTGAAACATTTACAAAAAATATGGTAAAAAGAAACTGCTTAAAGTATTCTTAGCGGGCTCTATGGTTTAGGTACAAAACTCCGCTGTATTAAATTTTATTTGAAATATATTTAAATATACGGAATTATTTTCAAAAAATTACAAATTTTTGAACGCTGGTAATATTTAAGGAAAGCAATTTGATAAAATGCTTCCTTCTTTGGAATATATTTAACGTCATCACCCAGACAGTTTTTGCATTCCCAGAAGAAATAATTTTTGAGTGTCATTAATAAAATTAGAGTAATGTTCGACATTTACAATCCAATTTTCGATGTAAAAAAACACCTTTTATATTCCAAAAGAATGAAGTAATGCCTTTCCTTGTCCAGGTTTTTGGGTGTGGAAAACGAGGTACATTCTAGGCGTGTTCTCGGACGTATAGAATAATTTCACTCCGTTTATGTAACACAATGTTTCTTTACCAAACAATCTTCCAGTTTCCCACACGAACTCATGGTTATTTTCGTAAGAAATTCGGTTAATATCACATTGTTCCCTGAACAAACTTCTACTCCACTCGTACTTGTCAAATTCATCGTACTATACGGAAGGCTGGACACATGACCTAAGTAGAACTAATGTATCATGTAATGCCATTTGTTCCCTTTCTTTGACGTGCGATTCAAATTATAAATTAAATTTGAACGCTCCTAGTATACAAAAAATATGTTTCCTAATATGATACATGTCTTTCGCAGTATTTTGGTATGCAAATTAAATTTCAAGGAACAAGGCATAGGCAGCTACCCGTGAAATAAATAGATTTTGACGTGTCTGTAGAACCAGAGTTCACCGAACGGTACCAGAATTGGATTATTAATATTTACAGTGCATTAGTTCCCATGTCATTTCTCTGTTCTTGTTTCAAAATAATATTAAAGCATGTATTTGAGAAGAAAAAATATTATGTTGAAGTGACAATACATTTATTTGTATAAAACATAGAGGTTGTTAACCATGCAAAATGTTCATACCCTGGAAGGGGAAATTTTATGTTTTCAAAAGAAAACTTGGAAATACGGTTATTAAATGTACTGCTTCATAAGAAACCTACAAACTCGTGAAAAGTGTTGAAGAGAATTTTTTGAAAGGACTCGCCGCGATAAAATACGTGTATTTCAGCAGTTTTAAACACATTTTTAATTACCTTTTTTTCTCTACGACCTTAAACTTCCGATACAAATTTCGACAGCAATTAAATCAGTTTTTGCTGTATAGGTTTGAAAATATTATAAAAATTTTTCTAGACTGCGTCACAACAATTTTTTCGAAAAGCAAAAAACAAAAGTTAGATTATACTCCTGAAGTGAAAGATACAATTATTTATTTTTGTGTTATTTCTTTAAGACAATAATATTTCTTGCTAAAACTTTCGCTTTTACCATTTTTAATCTAGATAAAAGTGTAAAAAAGACAGAATCCTGTACAATTATCCCTATACATACAAATTCAATATGTGGTTTTTACGTCGTATAATTAAAAACAAAGGGATTGATGATTAGCGCGATATGGATCACCGTCATGGTTCAGTATTTTAACATATGCTGGGCTAGAAGTATTCGACACGTGCAATTAATCTGAAACGGAAAATAAAGTACGTTCGAAATGGCTGCGCTGGTGGTAAATCGAATTATTTTGCGGATCTGTGAATTGGTCGCAAATTGTCATGTTAGGAAACGTCAAATATATCGACTATTTCTTTTGTTCAGCAGTGAAGCGGTCTGATTAATTTCACACCTTTTCATTTATTTGGAATAGGGTTGCTTGCAAAAGTAAAATTCTGTATAAACGTAAAATATAGTCGTAAAATATGTACTTATAAATTAAACTAAATATAGCAGAATTTTCTTATTTGTTTCCGATTCAGAATTAGGAAGGAATATTTTCTAGTTTATATAATGTGATAACCATCTCATTATGTTACCAAGTTGGCAGTACCAACAACGGCCCTAAATCACTCTGCAATTGGTATACTGGACTTGGTCGCAACCAAGTGCCTATTGAAATCGTTATGGCTATCGGAATCAAAGAATAGACTGTGTATTTGTCTCTACAGTTAGTAGAACAATATTTATAATGGACAAAGTCATAATAAATAATAAAATTTCGATCACTTTTCGAAGTCTAGCTATGAAGATATTATATATTGTGTTTTCCAATAGAAAATTCAATGTGCCATGTTACATTTGAAATAAGTCTTAAAATAGGGTGTCTAAGAAACTTGTACTTAATTTTCATTCCTTAATTTAATATTTAATATTTGTTTTAAGACGACTGGTAGTGTTGATGAAAGTTTTCGTTTAAGTAAACACTTAAAAATTACTTTTTAAATTGAGTTTAAATGTTTCCGGAACTAGCCTTAAATTCATGATTCAGGTCCGCTTTTAGAAGGAAAATAAGTATCTTACAAATTTTTATGAAAACAGTCGCTAATTTCTCCCTTTTGACTACCAAAATGTTTCTTAATTTACCTTTACTTGTAAAAGTGTGCTTTTAAGTTTGTATAACTTTTTAATTCTTGATACTTGGTTAAATAATTTTTTTGTTGGTAGTGTTACTATAAATAAAAATATTGTCCATAAAATATTCTCGGTTTTTATAAAAATATATATTAAGTAGGTACCTGTTCATGTATACCTACGTATTTTCATAAATGTCTGATACAGATTCAGTTACAATAAATTCCTTCAACTCGAAACGTTTTCTTGGTACATGAAAATTTGTTGATTTGAAGATTGTGGTGCATTAGTAAATTCGATCATCGGAAATGTGCTCTTACTTCGAAATATTAACTCATTGCAATCAATACAATAACGTGGATTGAAAAGTAATTTTCAAAACATTAGTAAAAATTATAGTAGTATTTGTAGTAATTGTACACTTTATTCTATGCAAAATAAACCATTTATTTAATTTTATTATTAACTATATTTTACTGTTTTCTATTTGATAAACGGAGAAAAATTATTTCTGTCGTAATTATCTTTCCGAATACTTTCTAAACGTGTACCTATATTAAAAATGCGAAGAAATTATCTCCAAAGCGAATTACCAATCACCGTACAAATACAAATTTCCACTCCTCATTTTTTCTGATTACCTGTGCTTGTCTGATCTCGGTGATTTATTATATTTACATGCGAAAACTGTGCCCTTTTCTCATTTTATTCGACACGCTTTTGTTGTATTTAATTTTCTCATCCGCTGCGCTAAAAAATAAACTGGTTCTAATTGCCCTGCCCCAGGCAACCAGTCTTCAAGTTTTAAATAAAACTCACTTTTCTTTTTCTTACAATTTACTCTATAGAAACAATCCTTGTCTGTGTTTATAGACTATGGCTCTTTAAATGGATTCAGCTTTACGACCTATGAGAGTAAGTATTACATTTAATAATGTCGGAATAAATTCAAATATATTATTGAATACTTATGAATACGTTACAGTGAGCAACACAAAAAAATATTTACAGGCAGTTGTTTTTTTTTTGGTACTGAGGGGCGTATCTAGAATGCATAGTCACTTTAACTGCGGATTCTGTCACTAAAAGTTCCTACAAATATGCGTCCGAAAACGCTTCGTTTTTGAGATACAGGGTGTTCAAAATTAATAAAAACGCACGGTTTATTTCAAGTTGCAATAACAGAGGAGAAAAAGCATGTAATATTTCAATTGTTTTTAAAATTATATCAAAAATAAGTTGGGCATGAAACATTTCATAATTATGAATAAATGCATGGTCTGATATTTTATTACTTATTTCGAAAACGGTGAAATAAAAAAACAAACTCAAGCGTCAACTTTATCGTCAGTTTTCATGTAATTTAAAGTTTCCATCCTACGAAAAAAAATTGAAGGGACCAATTTCATTCAGGATTGATGGCGGATTTCTAAAAAAATATCAAAAACGGGAAAGTCAGTGGCGTACTATTTTTTTTATTAAGAAAGGTTGTGACATTCTCGCACGAACGCCACTGGTACAAGTAGAAACAATCGGATCACCCCAAAAAATGCACATTTATCCCTCTAGAGCGTTTCTAGTCAATATCTTTATAACTCTTTGAAATAATTAATAAAAAATAAATGAAAAATTAAAATTTAATTACTCTGTATCTCGGAAACGAAGCATATTTCGACCTACGTTCATAGGAACTTTTTTTCACAAAATAACTTCGGCAACCACCCTCTGAAATATTTCGCACTTATTTACAAACATCCTGCAAATGCTTCTTAAAAAGGTTTTACGTCAAACAACTTTTAAATCAATAACAAATCATGTTATAGAGTGTTATAACCACAGAAATAACTTTATTAAGGAAAAACAACATATAATATATCTTACACACAGGGTGACTAAATACTAGATAAATACTTCCGAAAGTAAATATTTAAATATTATACAAAATAGTAGTTCATACAATGAAAAAAATAAAAATATATAAAATCCATTCTGTCCAATAATTCCGGAATAGAAAAATTTAAAACTACGAACCCCAGATTTCTTCATTTAAGATAATTCTTAAACGACGCTAAAATATAATTTTGACGTCCATTTTGATTTAGAAAATTTTTAAACTATAAAAAACAGACTCTAATACAAAATAAATAAATAAATAAATACATAAATAAAATCAAAAGGAAATGCATACATATACTTGTCTATGAAAATAGGCTTTAAATATAACGGGATATTCAAAATGAAATAGGTAATAGAAAGAAATGTTTCATTTATAAAAAGTAAGTTACAAAATGGCCAGAGCAAGTAGCATACCCTGTATAAATGTGTGAAGGAACTGTTTTGGTTCCACTTTCAATTAATATACTGTTGAGTATTATTAATATAACAAGAGTTATTGACGAATATATCTGAAGTGGAATAGTGTATAACCTATTTTACATTACAATTTTTAATAATATAAAAATAAAATGTAATTAAGATTGAATTGGACAGCCAGATCATTTGCCTCCAATTTTTTTTTCAATTTATTGAATAATATTTTATGTACTAAGAAAATACTTTTCTACACCTACATTTATAATGTATTTTTAGATTATGAAGAAATAAATAAATTTTTTGCCCGCATATTCATGTGTTCGTTATGTGATGCTTCACAAACTTCTCAAATATTTTCATCCGTTACTAGAAAGTATACCTAGATTTTATCAGTTTTATACATCTACAACCTAAAAAACTATATCGTCCACTAAATTATTCAAATGGACGCGCAACATGTTAAGTATAAAAATTTACTCACCATTCAATAAAATTAACACAACCAAAACAGCAAAATTTGCTCTAAAGCACATTTTACACTTATTATGAAGTTGTCCCACAAGAAAATTCACAATCTGATTTGTACGCAAATCATGGCTTTTATTTCATATTGCGTCAATTTAACGACTGCAAACTTCGCCATTATATGATTAAAGTTTGTTTGTTGTCGTGGAGTGAGAGACGACCTTACACAGTTGAAAGACCAAACTTTCTCGTTCCAAAGTAGTTCGCACGAAATGTTTTTGAAGTGATCGGGAACTCCGGGCTTTGAGTTTTCTAGCCGGAGCAGAGGCGCGAACTGAGATCAGGCAGAATCCGTGTTTCAAAGATGCCCAAATGACGCATGACAACAAGTTGAAAATGTTGTTTTTAAAATCATACATTTTTCGTGCAAAAATGTGTTTGTGGCCTCATAATTATTTAGATCTTGCTGCGTTTCTGGATTTTTGGAAAATTAGGGAAAAAGTTAATTTATATAGGGAGCCAAACTACAAAGTGTCAAAAATGAAATAGCGTTATCTTTTTCAAATCCTTTGTATATAATAACTTTTAAACAATTTTTTTATGCATTTACAAATTTAAATGCATTCTTGTTTTTTTGAAAACGGTGGGCTTTAGAGGTATACCTTTTTCAAGTAGAAAAGTAGGAGGAAAAGATTTTTCCAGCCCAAAACGAAATACACCGTTGCACAAAAAACTTTGGGCAATTCAAATGACTTAATGATCGCGTGTGGCGCCCTCTAGAAGATACAATGAAATCGTCTATAAATTCGAATTTCTCATCCCCGAATACGAATAAACCCCGAATACGAAACTTCATCAAATTAGCTGAAAGTAATCGAAAGATATTAAAGAAAATGTTATTTATTTTTTCAACTTCAACACCCTGAATCTTGAAAACTAAGTGTTTATAAGCAACATTGTATATGACTTTTCCCCATTAATTTTCGTCGAAGTATCTAGTGGTAAAGTTTCGTCCATTCTTTAACGGACACCCTGTATATATATTACTCAATTATATACAACTTATATGTATTGTACATATTATTATGTTCTGGCACTGCATGGTAACAACTAGTTAGCCCGTCTGGTTCATATTATTTTTTCCTATTAAATGGTGGTGTCTAATCTTTTTTCATCATGTGTTATTATATTGTTTCGTGTGACTATATAGAGGTCAAATTGAATGTTCATGTATCGATTACAATTTTTCTCTCCTTTTGTTAGTTATTTAATTTAATTTATATTTATCTATATCTAGTGGTTCTAATGTTAAATTATCTCAACCCATTACTAGATCCTGCGAGTGTAATTCTTTGTTGTCGGGGCATTATTGCGCAAAGTAATTGTTTCCCACAATATCATTAAATTGAAACCTTTTGAATTACTTGATGATACATATCTTTTAATTTTTTTTTCGCCGAAACAGTCTATCAAATATTTTATTTAATTTTTTGTATTGTTTCTTAAACAGAAGCTTCTATAGATATTCTGCGGGAAGTTTATTATTATTATTAAATGAAAAGCCATGTTCCATTCGAGTCAATCTCAAAAAAGCGAAATTAGTCCGTGATAGTTTTTTTAAATTTATATCAGCCAATAGTCAATTGCGTCGTATTTTCATATCTTTTGACAGGCATTTAAAGAATCTATAGCGGCAGACAGCGGTAGGGTAACGGAGAAAACAGTTTGAGTTTTGAGTTCTCTGACATCTACATCCGAATTCTTCTTCGGCAACTGGTCCATGATGGTGGCACATTAATTACTGCCAAATAATGGAATATCGTCCAGTCATAAGTTGGGACTTTTAAAGGAGTTTTTACAAAAAATGCTGAATTCTCTATCAGAAAAAATATAGCTCAAATGAATAGGTAGGAGATGTTCTTCAACTAACCATCTATACCCAAAAGCCACGTCTTTTATCGCTAAACATAATTTAAATCCTTGTTATTTACAAGGATACGTTATTACGTATAATAATTATAAATTATAATTATTTCACAAACACCCACGACAACTGGTCATTTTACAAACCTCGAAAAACTTTAATATAACTGTTCTTCATTCCTTGGGAGGTTGTGTTTTTCTGCAACCGATATGTTATCTTTTTTTTTATAGAATTTAAATACAAATATTTTTCAATTTTCCTATAGATGTCCCTCCCTTCAATGTCCTTAAATATTATTTTTGCACGATCAAGCTTTTTTAGTTCACTTACCATGTTTGTTTCTACGACAGTAGGATGCGCTTACTGGTTGCTAAGGCTAACAAAATGGTAAGTAATTCACTTACCGTTCTAGAACGGTAAGTGAATAACTGTCAAAATAGACATTTTCAACATCGCATTGATTTGGAATGAGTTTTCTAGAATTCAGTTTTAAATGTGGGTAATTGATATAAAAAAAAGATGTATTTTAAACATATTTATTAATGTTGAAATAAATGTACAGTTTGTACAATTGCTTACAGAAATTGGAGCAGTACATGTTTTTTCAATTTCTATTCTATTCTAGAACTGTCAATTTCGTCAATTAAGAAAGCCGTGACAACAATAAACATCAGTAGATTTCAAAAAACCTGCTTCGCAAATTTATTCAGAAACGTCATTTTTGACGTTACATAAAAAATTAAATACGTATATATAATTTCGTTTTCATTTATTGCGTTCGCGCAAAAAATAGTATAAGCATCACGAACGTTAAGAGTTATACCGTTCTCAGACAAAATTGGATTCTTCGCTTCGCTCAGCCTCCAAACATTGTCTTCGAGCGGTAAATTACCCTTACCGTTCTTAATGCTTAATATACTATTACGGGTTTGAAATCGTTTATTATTAATGTTACAAATACACCCAATATGTTTAAGTAAATTTTTTATAGTTTTAGTGATGCTATTTTGTTTTATTTTCTGATGATTTCCCTATTGATCTAATAAATTTCATAAATAAATAATATACCTATCTCAAAAGAAAGAAATTTTAATTCACAAATATTTATATAGATATTTTTTACGAATGTTTCCAGAAACAAACGACGAGAAATTAAAAATTTTGTTCAAGCATTGTCGCCTCCGGGAGTTTTTATCACTGTGCTTTAATAACGATTAATTTATCTTGCTGTGTAATCTAATTGTTTCGAAAGATGGCGATGTATACAAGAGAATCTCCCCCTGGCTAAACGACTCTACCAAACTTTTCTAAGAAAGTGGATAGAATATATAATCAGTCTTGCAAATACTAATCTCATGCAATGAAGGAACTCCCGTAACGAAACTTGAGCGTTATTCGAGAAGACATAAAAATAACAAACTAGGAAAGTAATTTCAGATCGGTAATTGTGCGTTTGTTGATTTATGCGCGGAGAGTATTGTTTACAGTAAAAATTTTGAAGTGACCACAAGAAAGGTATCTTTATCTTTTGAAGTCAATAACCTAAAAAAAGTTATAAGTGACTACTGACTGGTCCTTATTAAGCAGAACACCTTATAGACTTAGTAATAGAATTGATGAATGTAAGTAGCAACCGAATTAATTCCATATATTATGTTTATTATTCAGTCGACTTAATTGTTTCAATTTATGCTTCAGTGATGGGTAAGAAAAATTTTAAATTTATCTACGAGCTTTTCGAAAAAATTATAAGACGAAGTTGTTGATTCTGATGAGTTTGGTACTTATTTGTGGGACGACACCCAATATATATAATATTTCAGTTTTTACTTTGATGTATTATAGAGTTTATATTAACACTTTTGGAATCGGTATAGGTACTTGCATTAAAAGGAAGAAAATAGCTTTAGTAAATATTTAAGGTTTTATTTCTCATGGATAATCGTGGATTCCACAAACTCAGTTTTTCTAGTGGAAGTCACTTATCGCTGAAAAAAAAAAGTTTAGTTAATATGTTTAATTCTATACAGAGTGGGTCTAAAATTTGGTTAAACTTTATGGCAGGTTCTACATCACAAATTAACAAAAAAAAAACGGTCATATAACGATAAAATTCGTTTTTAGTACGAAAGTTACTTCAATTAGTATTATTATTTCTGAATTAAACTTTTTCAACAAGCATTTATACAGGGTATTTCTGAAATAAGTGCGCTTTCTGAAAAAGGTGATAGAGGGCACGAAAATGAGTGAGAATTAACCATAAATATAGGCAGACAATGTGCAGCTTGTGTACGTGCACTACTAGAATGCTTCGGACTCGCTACACGCGTTTTCTTTAGTTGTATGTTGCAGTATTACTTATGAGATTTGAATTCAGCATTTTCGAACACAGAATTGAAACCGTCACAACCGCCATCAGCGCTTTCGCACTGCAGCGTGCAGCAACTTCGATATCAAAGGTACAGCTGACTGCCGAACCAGGGCAAATAGTTTTAAATTTGTTTAAACCTTCATGTAATTTTTTTTCAGTCCTGTGTATCGTGTACCGTTTTTGTGTTTCACGATTTCATATATCACAATGCGACGTAACCTAGCAAATAAAGGCAGGTATCTATTTTTTGCAACAATTTTAGTGCTCCAATGATTGTAATACTTTAAAAAAATCATATATGTGCTTTTACTTGATAGCTACGACATTCTCAGGTAACTTTTTTTTTGTAAAATTAAACAGATAAGTTATCTTTTAAATGTTAATTATTTATTTAAAAAAAGGTACAGTAGCTATCAAGTAGTGTTATGATTAGGATGGAGAGTTTTTCGTGGCTATTATTTTAATTACTGTTGTATTGTTAAATACTTTCCAGATAAGTGGCACGTTTGCATGCAAATTTTTGTAAAATTCACTATTAAATTGAACCTATGAGAGGTAAGACGATTGCACTTTCAGCATTTTTATTGCTTAGCCAATAGCTAGTGCTCCTAGCTTAGGAACTAGCCACTGCTATAACTTTTTTTGTTCAAACAGTTTTTACTCAGTCATCAAGTCAAGGGGTTTTCATTTTATATTAAAATTAAGTTAATTCCAAGTAACGACGAAGAAGTAGTAGATAAACCAAATTCTAGTTTATGTGGTCATGTGAATAATCCGTACACACTCCATACAGCCGTGTGTATAATGTGTTGCCTATCATCCAGTATAGTAATGGAGATTGTCAATATTGCTCTAATTGTTATTTTGTTATTTACGTATCACCTATCGTACGCTAATAACTATTGAAAATATTTGACAATATAATTATTTTTCCTATTTATAATAAAAGAAACTTTAATATATTAAAGAGCTTCGACTAGACCTATCAGAGGAGTGGTGTTGCTGCTGCCCTCTCTGAGCAGTTGAAGGAAGTGCAGTTTATAAATAAAATGTAACTGGATCCTAGTGTGTAATACACGTGTGTAATAGATAAAGTAAAAGCTTACTTATAAATTGCTACTGAACTAATCCTTCTTATCTCAGTTATCTATCAAGTGTGGTGAATATGGGTCGCAAGGGACAAGGACACACACCCAAACATGTTTTCAAAGCAAATAATCAACAGAATCTCACGAAGGAAGAAAAGGAATTACTTGACAATATAGATAAGTTACTTAGGATTAGTACAATACCTCAACAACCAAATATCTTAAAGGCTATAGAAAACAACAAAGAAATTAGTTCAATAACTGATAGAATAAAAGTTCTTGAAGTTCATAAAGATTCTAGTGTCTCTGTCGGTAATCGAACTACTGCTGCCACCATTGACTGCTTTACGAAATGGGTAACTGAAAACGGCGCGGAATTTAATGGTTGTTCAATAGTAGAATTCAAAGGATACGAATTAGGTTTGAAAGTAAACACTGATATACCTCAGTCTTCGTTAGTTGTTGCTGTTCCCAGAAAGTTGATGATATCCATGGAAACAGCGAATAAGAGCGAATTAGGGCACCTCATGGAGAAAGACCAAATTTTGAAAAATATGCATAACGTTACACTTGCAATATTTCTATTACTGGAAAAATTTAAAGAAGATTCATTTTGGAAACCTTATATTAATATTCTACCAAAAACTTATACTACTGTCTTATACTTTACCACTGAGGAATTAGAAGAACTGAGGGGTAGTCCTACATTAGAAATTGCCCTGCGGCAGATAAAAAGCATTGCAAGGCAATATGCGTATTTTCACAAGTTGTTTAATAGTTCCGAGGATGCTGTCAGTCGTCTAATGCGAAACAAATTTACGTTCAAGGAGTATTGGTAAGTAAATATTGTAAATTTACATTTAGAAATTGTTAAATAGAAACATATTTTCAACTTTTAACTTTAGGTCGTTTAATAAAATAATAATAAATAAAATGGCACAAATTGTTACAAAAGAAAAATTGACTGGGAAACTAAATATCTGTAATAAAATTAATAAATTACAAACAAATAAAGTTGTATTTGGTGGTTGAACAAAAAGTATTCATCTGATTTATAGGGGTTCAAGTTATTATTAATACTGCACGTGAGTAAAATGAGGTGAGGTTGCAAACAAAATTTAATAATATATTGGACAAGGCTCGTATAAACATTTACTTGGTACTGGTAGTAGGTACGTACATATTTTGAAGATCTGTAATCTTTTGTCGTTGGTAGTATTTAAATAATACATTTTAAGTACATTTCTAATATATTTATCGTCATGATATACCATTTCTGAAGAGGGCAAGTGGGCTAATTATTAGAAAAACACTAACGAGTGCAAATTAATATCAACATGCAGCGGCTGGGCAATTCCGGCAAAGAGAACAGCTTGAGTGCAATTATGCGAATTACGATCTGCGGCATGTGCGCAATCAATCGTAGCCGAGATGATCGTTGAACATCTCAACTGGTAGCAATCCGATTTGCGGAACCCATTCAAGATAATTAGGGAAACCTTATTTGACAGGACGCGACAACCCGCCTGATGCCAAACGAGGATCTAATTCTGCCAAAACCACTTTAGCCTCGATTTCCAGCTAAAGTGAAAGTAATAATCTTCGGATACAATACATTTTTTAAGTGTTTCCTGACAGTGTCTACTCATTATACCTGCGTTTATCCTAATAATATATTGGTATACAGTGCTGGCAAACCCTAGTGTTTTTCTCAAGGCTGAAAATACTGAGTGAGACAGAAATAGAGATGTGTTAGGCAAATAAATAAAGACTTTCGAAAACCTTAGATAATGCCGCATTATCATATTCAGTTTCAAGAGTACCCTACAGTTAGACCAAATTCAAATCATATGTTTTATTATTATTAATTTGTTAATCTCTCTTAAACTACGTTCAACGCATAAAGATAGAGATTGATATGAAAGTCAGTTAAAAATATATATAGCTTAGCAAAATGGTGACATAAATATTTTTTTTCAAAGATATAACATTTAAACATATCTTCGTCTTATGACAAGTAACGTATTTATGCAAAAATAAGGATTGAATAAAATAAAACAACAATTATTTGTAAAATATATTTAAAAAAATAACAACTGCGGTTTATACTTACAAATGTAAATAAGGATAATAAAATAACTGAGAGCAGTGTCGTTTTTAATGTAATTAACTTTAACAATAAGACTAGGTGCATTATAAAAAATGGCAGTCCTAATATCTCTTCCATAAGTCTGTTATGTTCTCGAAATAAGCCCCTTCTTAATGCCTACAATTTTGTACTGTTCTACGGTTAAGACATTCTACGTACATATGATGTTTACTCATTATGTATTGGAAATCAATTTTGAATGTATTCTTTGGTTTCCAAAAATATGAATCATATTTTCAGTACACGAGCAATTAAGATTTACAATTACAATTATTTTATAAATAAATAAAAGAAGACAAGACAAGTATAATATATTTTTTCCTTTTAAATATCTCGTATTGCCTCTTGCGCCTGTGATACATAATGAAATATATTTTAAATACATTTCTCAGTCTCAGTTCTATAATTCCATACCACGAGACTGTCTGGTCTTATAGTTAGTTTTATATAAAACATAACCTATTAACTCAAATAAATATTGCACTTGGTATCACATAAATAAATAAATTACTATCAACCTAACTCAGAAAGAAGGAATTCTTTCCCTACTACACTCCCACAGATCGTCTGTACTTTGAACATTTGACTTGTAATAATTCTTCTTTCTTCCCAGCGTTTCAGTCATAAAAGATTTGATCGCGCTCGTTGGTCTTCTTTGCATTATCATCGGTGACTTTATCTTTGTAGATAAACTGTTGCAGTAATTAATCTTTTTGTTTTGCCGTTGTGTCCACTTGAAAACGAGTAGTATCGTTAGGAAAACGACTATAGAAAGGCATACGATAGCTAAACTGACAAATATTGCCGATTTTACACCTGAAGGTATATGTATAAGAACCTCTTCATCCTGGAAGTCGTTATTTTCATCATCCAGTTTCTCATTAGAAACTAGAGAAAATTTGGTGTCGATGTCGTCAAGCCTTTGCAGCTCTTCTTGTGAATATTTTTCTTGGTGGTTTTCTTGGAACCCTTTCAGGGGATCGTTTATTTTATCAGTCGTTTCTTGATTATTACTTTGAGATATTCGTGAAAATAGATCTGGCTCCAGTTGCTTCCAGAGAAACGGCTGGTCTTTGGTGTTTTCAACTCCGATTTTAACTGCTGGGAAACTAGTCGATGCTAGGGTCGGCTCTGGAGTTTTTTCAGTGATCTGGACTACTGACGCAGTCGGAGATGGATTAAAGATAGATGACTGTTCATTAGACCGTTCGTCTCCAAATACCCTGCTTTTGTGTTGCCTTCCAAATAGAGGAAAACTGTTAAAGTGTTCTACATTAATAGTGCCAATGAATGGTTCGCCTTTAGGTTCAGGCTCACGGGTCTTGTTGTGGAATATGTCTGCTAAATGCAACTGACTAGACCCCCTTTCTCTCTGTTCCACAAGCTCCTTTACAGTCATGTTCCTGTTCTCTAAAATTCGGGACAGCCTCTCCCTACTTATGGGATCCTTCATTATTTCCATTATCTCATCCTTTGCTGTTGCTGGCACCACCTTTTCGCCACGAAGTTCTTCCGTAGTTGTTAATTCTGCACTTGTTGGAGTTGTTTTAGGATAAATTACGGGGGTCGCTTTTTCTGTAGTTTTTTCAGTAAATACGTCGAGGTCTATAGACATTTTTACTGGTTTATCGTTGTTGTCTGCTTCAGAGATTTGCACATTTTCAACTTTGTTTTGTCTGTGTTTATAACCAGACACTTCTTGTATGTTAATTGGTATTGGTTTAGGGAAATTAAATATTATTGGATAGTTCTCTTCTTCTTCCTCCTCCTCCTCTTCTACTTTAAACGCAAGTTTCGTTGTTATTTTAGTAATTTTAGCGTTGGTTAGAGGCAATTTGGGCTTTAATGTTGTAATGGTTGTGGTCTTTGGTGTAGTCGTCGTAGTGGTTGTACTCGACTCTTTAGGCTGTTGGGGCTTATTGAACTGATCATTAAAAATATTGATGTCAGGCGTAAACACATGAGTTTGAGAATAGTATTTTGGATGTGATGGTACGAATATCCTCCTTTCTGTTGTTGGCTCTGTTATAACGTCATATTTTGTAACCGTTGAGAATAGCCTGTTGTCTTTGTGACCTAATAGAGATAACCGTTTTCTCTGAGCTTCTAACATTTCCTTATTTGACAAACTTTCGAAAGAGTCTTCCTCTTGTTCATAGTTCCTGTTTATGTTCTTGCGCAAACCTACAGATGGCGGCAACCTCTTATATTTAGTTGTGTCTGCAGTTGCGGGAGTCTTCGCATTCATGACGACCTCTGTCACTTGTTCAGGCGTTTCGGTCAAAGCAGATATTGCCTTTTGATTCCCCATCAGAAGTTCGCTCAGAGACAGATTTTTCTGCTGTAAGATTTCGCTTAAGCTGCCAGTGCCAGCTTGTTTCAAAACTGCTTTCAAATCTGGTATAGTTGCTTTATGCGTTTCCGATTCTGTCCTGACGTTTTTATTCATTTCAACTACTATTTCTTCAGCGGATTTAATCACTTGTTCCTCTTTCTCTGGAGTTTCCCCTTCAAAGCTAATCGCAGTTTCTAAGGGGCTCATATTATCTTCTTCACTTAATTCTTCCGATGGCGGCTGAAATATTGGTGTGACTTTACGTCTTACATTTGGTCTCTTGACGATCTCTTCAGATATTTCCTTCCACGATTCCAGATTGTGTTCAAATCTTTGGGGAAGGATACGCCTTGTTGCTAATAATTCTTGGTCTGATGACGACTCCTCATCGACACTAGCTGGCATCGGTCTCCGTTTTCTTTTCCTAAGACGCCGTCGCTTCTGGACATGAACCTCGGATGGATCTTGTAGATGGTCACGAGGAACCCAAGCGGGGTCATCGTCTTGGAATGTCTTTAAAGCTCGCCATCCCTGAAAAGAAATAATTCATGTTTAGTGCGCAAATTAATAAAATGGTGCAACTTTAATATTCGATTAATGATGGAAACCCTGGTAATACAGTATATCCGCGTATTCTTTTTGAAATTTTGAAAAAGCAGTAATGAAATTTATATTTCAAGAAACTGTACAAACCTAAAAAGTATTGAATATCAAAGGAAGATTTCTGTATTTTGAAAATACGAGATTACTTTAATGAATAAAGATATGAAATTGTGGATTTTTATTCGTAAATCCGACTGCTAGTTGTTAAAAACAGATGCATTTCATTTTTGCAAGATAATAAATGAATAAGTCTCAGAATAAATAACTTTTCTATTTATAGTAACGAATTTATCAACAAAACAAATTAAGATAATTATGTAACTTTAACGATAATACAATTTTTTGTCAATCAGTTGACGAGGGTCTAATCAGTAAGAATAATTGAACCATTGTCTGCATTAAATTGTGCAAAAAGGAAAAATGCATGGAGTATGAATTTATAGTGGTAATTCAGATCCAGTGAATCGGAGCGTGTATTAGAGGAATGTGTTCGATTTTAATTATTCTCTATAATATGATAATACCAACATTGTTATGTTTAACTCTATTTTCTCTTTAACACCTTTCAATTTCATCCTTAGTGAGACCTACTTATTAATAATTTCACTTCAATCAATTCTCGTCATATTGATCGCGTATTTAACTAACCAGGAAGAAAGCAGAAAATATATTAAAAAATTGAAAGTGTTAAGTTCAGAAAGAAGAGAATAATGCCAGAAGGTAGCTTTATCTTTGTAAATAGAACCACTAAAGGAGATTGTCCAAATATAAAAATATTAAATTGCTATGTAATTTTACTGAGAAGCGTTTTTCACCCTCCGTATATAGCAGTGACATAAATTCTCATCCGAGTTCACCTAACTTCTTTTTCGAATAAGGTTTTTCACACACTCACGTGTCATAAACACCAAAGCTGAACTTTCTCGGACAGCCGTATTTAGTGGTAGGCGTAGTGAAGAAATCTAGAGATTCCTCAAAGAATATACCTACTTGCTATGTCGATAACTACGTATAGGAAAGTTTTGTTATGATGCACCTTAGTATGTTATTAGTGTTCTAATTAGAAAAATAATGTAACCAATCGAGAAATACGGAGAAAAACTTTTCTCCATGCTGACACGCTTAACTCTAATAAGTCGACCATTTCTTTCATGGATCTTAAAAGAGCGGTAGATAATTATTACAGCTGTTGTGCAAATAGGCACTTAATTGTCTTTTTTTAATTTTCTCACATGTTAAAATGATACATTATTTTGCAACGTCAATAGAAAAAACAAAACAAATTACGTACTGTTAATGATTTTTTCAAGCAACTCAAAGACTGCAACCGAAGCTACAACTTTTCATGTCCAGAATTCGAGATTGCATAAACTTGAATTTGAAGAACTTGCAATATTTAAAAATATTTTTCAACCACTGAATTGTTACCTTTCGTTTGATAAATTATTAGCTCACGTTTCATTACTTCAAACATCCTCGGAGATATTTGATTCCTTGATTTTACCATAAAACATTATGTATTTGTATTTAAAATTAGTCAGTTTATTTTGGAAAGCATTAGACAAATTTCAAAATTTGTAAATGTCAACAGCCTTTAAGTCATTATATTTCAGAAAGTATAAATTGTTTTTCAGAAAACATCATCTCTATCTCATATAGCATTCAATGTATTAGATATTAATTATTTGCTTGATTATTCGTTTGGAATAATGAAATTTATGTTAATAGTTCGTTATATTTTCAAACTTAATTTAACTTAAACTATACAGGGTGAATCACTTTTTATGATTAGGACTTTAACCATCGATAGATATCATCAAAATAATGTCATTTTGAAGTATACCTACACTTTTTCTTCCAAAGGTTTCGTTTTAGAGATATAAGTTCTTGAAAAAATATTTTTTTAGGTTTTTATTAATTTTTTCTAAAACTATGAAAGCCATTTGTTTTATATTTACTATGAAGTGTACGAATGAAACGCTCTATCGATTTTATAAATTATTGTGAAAATAGATCAATTATAGGCGTCTGTAAGGGGCTCTGATAATCTCTAAATTTCTACACCACTGGAAAATTTTCAAAATGAATATATTTTTTTTACATTGCGGTTTATTCTACAGCAAAAAGGCCTCTTACTATTTTTAAATAAAATGCTTGATTTTTGAGAAAAATGGTTTCTTATGGATTCATTACAATTAGGTAAATGATTGAAGTATGTTATGTATTAATAATATTTTAAAGTGACATCTAAAACTATATTTTTTATTTTATTACTTAAAGAAACTGTTTTACAGATTTTTTGAAAAAAAATCTCATGTTCCTTGAAGGTGATTCTTATAATAACAGTTGTATATACAGGTTTTAAGACATATTTCCTCAGTCATTGATTTTACGTTGCGTTATTAAATTGTTATTTTTGTTTGTTTCTCAATATTAAATATTTTATTCTGTATTACTTTGTTTGAAAAACTTAATCATTCATGTACCTAATAAATCTATAAGACACCATTTTTCTCAAAGACCAAGCATTTCATTTAAAAATAGAGACCATTTTGCTGTAGAATAAATCGCAATGTAAAAAAAATATTCATTTTGAAAAATTTCCAGTGGCGTAGAAATTATATTAAAAACAGGGACAATCAGAGCCCCTTACGGACGCCTACGATTGATCTATTTCCACAATAATTTGTAAAATTCATACACTTCATACTAAATATAAAACAAATGACTTTCATAGTTTAAGAAAAAATAAATAAAAAATATTTTTTTTCAAGATCTAATATATCTAAAAGGAAGCCTTTGGAAGAAAAAGTGTATACTTCAAAATAACGTTATTTTGACAAGATCTATCGATGGTTAAAGTCCTAATCATAAAAGTGAATCACCCTGTATGGATGATAGTGTCAAATTTGATTTAAAAATTACCCCATATTGGCGAGATTACATTTTTTGTTAGTTTCGTACTGCTTCTTCTGTGAAATTAATCGAAATGGCAAATACAAGTTGCATTCTCATAATTGATTAAAAGTATTGACCCATATTCTACAAACGAAAGTTTATATGAAAGTGTTTGTTTTCGGATGCAGATCATAAAATATAACAGGTAATCAAAGAATCCGGCTTCTGTTACAGTAGACAGATAAATGCTACGCACATTTAAAGACCATAAATGTTTAAAAAATAAATGAAGTAAAATTACTGTTTCATAAAATTGATATCGTTCGACAAAATCCATTGCATTACTGATTGCAGAATTTTTACGTTCATTTCAGAATCGCGCCACATAAATTTTGAATTACGCATAACTATGTTTGGACGTAAAATTCCTTTTAGGTCACTGTATTGTCAGTGTTGTGTTGAAAAATATAAATAAGGATTTTCACACAATTTGTTCCATATTTGTTCTGTGTTCCATATTTGTTCTGTATAATGCAAGTATTTGTGAAAAATATCATATTTTCAAGCAGTCAAATTAAATAATATTTTAATTAAATCTATCCTATTAATTTAGTAATCTGTAAAGACATCGGTATTTTTTTTTTCATTAAACTTATTCAATTGTCGCCTAAAGTACCATATCTTGTAATTCTGTTTTGTTTTTATATAAGAACTTCTTTAAATGTGTTTTTAATAATTTAAAAAATATATTTTTATGCACTTCAACAAGATTATTTTTTTTGTTACAACTGGTTTTAGTTGTTAATATATTGTCGCTTATGATTTTTTAATTAACCCAGTTTTACGAAAGTTATATTAGCGATTTTTTTATAAAAAAGATAACATCACATGTGAACAATGGCCACCTAAAAATGTATAAAAAACATTAATATTTGTACAGCTATGCGCACAAATGTTTACAGATATTTATAAATTATTAAAATTGTTTTGTTTATAAAGAACTCCTTATCTGTCTATTTATAGTAATATATGTGTATGTTTTTACACTCTTTTATCAATTACTTATCTAATGTTACATACACATGAAATATTTTATTCTTTACATTACCCATGTGACAATAAAATTACTATTGATTTCAATATTTAAACGTAATTTACGACAGATATCATTTATATCTCTTTGTATATAGATCTATTAAGTAAGTGTTTATGGATGGTGATATAATATAGTAGCCAAAAAGAGGCTGTAGCTGGGCACGAAAAGTTTTATACATATATGGTATTCAATAAACGTCTAATATTGATCTCATGGAATAACGTCTAGAGACAGCCTCGAAACAAAGTGGATTGCTGACTGTAGTGTCTGGTAAAAAACAGTATGTGTATATTTTGCCAGGATGAAGAAGAGATAGTGGTTGTACTGTAAGAGTGACAAAGCCTAGCAATGATAATGCTGTGGACTCCAATTGAAAGGACAAAGTCCCTAAATCTTTAAGATCATGGAGGTTTACAATTACAATAGACCTACCAATAGTCGCAGTGAGGAAGGATGGATGGTTATGTATTTGTAGCCTGCAATCTACAGGAATGAAGTGAATGAAACAATCATATATTTCCACCCTCTGATCTCTAAATAGAATTTGCCAAAGTGCCATTTTCGTATAATATGTTTAGGATAAGCCAAATATTTAACAGCTAGACAAACAATGTTACTTATTTACAGTAATTAAGGAAAGTTACTGACAATTTTCTGGATCTGTATAGGAGTCAATATTATTTATACGTGTTGAGTAAACAACTTTTTCCAATTAAAAAAACAACTGACTACTTGAGGTCGCGATGTCGTCATATTTGTGAATTCAAGAGGAGATAAATATTTGTTCACTTTTCTTTTTTGTTGAAAAAATAATGTAATTTGAAGGACTACTTAAACAGGTTTCAATTTACCTGAATTACACATTCATTTATCACTAAAACGACATTAGTAATTAACTGATACAAGTAATTAAAATCTAAAAGCAAAATGAATTGTCTCTAATTTGAATTCAAGAACAGAAAAATAAGTAACGTACGAACGTCTCTAACAATAAAATCTTTACATTGCAGAATTATTGCAATTTCTCCGGCCTTATATAATTTTAAATTGCATACATATATTTATTTGCTAGTCATTAAATTGGGTAAAAAGTAAAAATTGCATCACGAATAACCAAAATTATACGGCGTGCTTTTGTTTTTGTAAATAAACAGGCAGTTAATATAATGTATACGCGTCAATTCCTGATTTCTCTTTGACAGAATAAAATTTATGTAACACCGGAATTCATTAAATTCCACACTCATTATCCATATTCATTACTAGGTAGGTACATACGCATACTGAAATTTGAAAAACAATCACAAATATTATATATTTAAAAAGAAGGTGGTTGTTTGCCTTCTCCTCCCAACACAAATTTCTGATGTATTTTTGGAAATAATATTTAGACAACCAGAGACATTTTAACTTTTCTACTTTTTTTCTTCTTCCTAGAACCGTGTTAATGTTGTTAAGAGCTAGAGGAATAATTCTATTTATGGTAAGTTAAAAAAAAAGAAAACATGAAAATATGTACAAATATCTGCTTATTAAATACCTAAATATTAATTTTCCAAATATAGTGCTTTTATTTTATTATATTTTTTTGATAATTGGATAGTCTATAATTTTCCGTTGATTATGATTCAGAAGCCAGAGAAGTTGTCTAATAATAGTAAAGATGAGGTAAATCCGTTTATAACAAAGAATCCGTAATTCCATATTTTGCAAAAATTTATGAGTCTATATTGAAAATACAAATTACCAATTATTTTGACACCCATCGTATGGTTTTCGCAATGGGCTGTTCTACCACATTGGCTATAAACAAACTTGTTTCATATATTAATGAAGATTTTGAATATGGTGAATATACAGTTCTTAGACTTGACAAAAGCATTTGATTGTGTATCTCATAATGTTCTTGTTAGAAAGCTACAATTTTATGGGTTTACCGTGGACAGTATACAGATGTTGAGTGACTTGACAGATAGGCAGCAATTAGTGAATTAGTATAATGTAAAATCCGACTTGAAAACTGTTAAACACGTAGTACCCCAGGGATCAATACTGGGTCCCACACTATTTTTAACGTATATTAATGACCTACTTAACTCGTTGGATAATGATGTTCTGGGAATTTTGTTTGCTGATGAGACATGTCTGTCAGTAAGAAGTAAAATACTTCTAGATTTAATTAATATAATCCCTCAGACTCGGTTAACTGTTAAGGAATGATTTACCGCTAATAAGCTTTGCTTAAATATATCTAAGTCCCAGACCATGATATTTTCACTGCGATAGATTGAATGTGAGGCTAATTCTGAGTTTGTTCTTGGGAGTTTATCTGGATTCTAGATTGATTTGGGAACATTATATTTGCAAAAAAATGTCGAAGAACATGTACTTACTTCGTAGCCTTGCAAGTAAGGTCTCAGTGAACATTCCAGTGACAGCATATTATGGCTGTATTCATTCTCACATATCGTATGCACTTATTGTGTGGGGTCATGCCATTTCTGCTATGAATGTGTTCGCGCAGCAGAGAAAAGCAATTAGGATTATCTCAGATCGTAGTTAAAAGATACGACTGCAAAAATCAATTTATTGTATCATGTACATCAATGTACATACTGCAATGTTTGCTACAGATACATAAAATATAAATTAAATATTTTTCAGAGTAGGAGTGAAGCTCACTGTCATAATGTTAGATCTAAGGATAACTTATCAGGAAACTTTTTGAGATTGAGTAAAACTAGAATTGGAACGGGTTACATTGGTGTACATTTTTTTAATGTTATCCCATTGCATGTGAGAAATCTGAATTATAAACAATTAAAAAATAAAATGAAAAAATATCTTCTACAAAATGCCTTTTGATTGTACCTTTTTAACAAGTGATTTTAGCCATATTTAATTTATTGTCCTTTTTTAATTGTGATCCTTTTATATTACNAATTTTGTTTGCTGATGAGACATGTCTGTCAGTAAGAAGTAAAATACTTCTAGATTTAATTAATATAATCCCTCAGACTCGGTTAACTGTTAAGGAATGATTTACCGCTAATAAGCTTTGCTTAAATATATCTAAGTCCCAGACCATGATATTTTCATTGCGAGAGATTGAATGTGAGGCTAATTAGGATTATCTCAGATCGTAGTTAAAGATATGACTGCAAAAATCAATTTATTAAATTAAATATTCTCAGTTCCATCAATGTACATACTGCAATGTTTGCTATAGATACATAAAATATAAGTTAAATATTTTTCAGAGTAGAAGTGAAGTTCACTCTCACAATGTTAGATCTAAGGATAACTTATCAGGAAACTTTTTGAGATTGAGTAAAACTAGAATTGGAACGGGTTACATTGGTATACATTTTTTAAATGTTATCCCATTGCATGTGAGAAAATTGAATTATAAACAATCTCAGTTTAAACCATTTATATTTATTATTACTTTGATATTTTACACTTTTGTCTGTATACTATTATGTTCTGTCTTATACACTCTTACATGTTTTTCAATAATTATTTTATATTAATATGATGTACTAAGTGATATAATTTCCTGGTTTTAAAGTGCTTAAACACTTTGTGTGATAACACTGATAATAAAATAAATGAATATAAAATTTGGATAACTGATATTAAATTAGTATGGAATGAAATTTTTGGGAACTTTTGGTGAGTAAAAACTTTTTTCGAAGAAAAAAACATCTATATCTGCAGACAATAAAATTTGGCAAAAAAAATATAGAAAAATAAGTACTATTTAACAATTTAAGATAAATCTCTATAAATTGTTACAAAATCATAAAAATTCAGAGATATAATAAATGTTACTTACGGCCCTATTTCGAAGCACTTAAAATAGTAGCCTGTGACCGATCTAAATGTTTAGACGATTAGAAAAGCTAATGGACTAACAATGAAGTAATCGAAACGTACTAAGATATGCGACATTTGGACAGATATCTTTCTCAGACATTTCAATAATGAAATCGTCATGTTGGGCGACTACCACAAAACCAGATATGCGACTGCAATGCAACGGAATATTAATTGAAAACTTCAGACTGGGTGACAGGAAACCTCCACGCGTGCTTCCTTACTTTTTTTTCTCAACAGCTGGTTGTGATTTCTGTGATTCTAATTACTGCAGTCTGGGAAAATTGAAACCCCCGAATCCTGAATCAATGATGCTTTTATCGTGGGATCTTTCAATCAAATACGATTTATTCTCGTTTAAAATTACAAGAGCTTCAAAAATATGTCTTTTAACTGGTTGGTTTTACATTTAAATTCTGAGTGACTAGTACAAATGTACGGTATCCAAATTATACAGGGTTAAGATACAGGGTGCGAAAGTAATTTTTTAATGAATTTTGCCATTTGGCCGGCATTTATTTTAAGAGGCCCTGAGTGACCTTAATGTTTAAATAAATTATATACTATTTCAAATACTAACGGTGTTACAACTTCAAAAGTCTTTTTTTACATATTTTTTTTTCAGTTAAGCTTTATATACAGGGTGATTCACAAACTGTGACCAAAAATGAAACCCCGTATTCTGTGGTGATTTTTAAGGGGAGTCTTTCCTATAAAGTTTTTATCTAGGACGCTTCGTTAAAAAGATACAGGGTGTACAGTGGCGGAGATACAGGGAATCGGTGAAATATTTTGTACAAATTACTTCTTTCTTATATTTTTCGAAAAAAAAAAGCCAGATTTTCGAGAAAAACTTAAAAACGAATTGAAAACACCGGACCTCAACCCACTGGGTTTTGTGGGGTGTTGTTAAACGGCTGATATACAGTGAATAAATTAATACACCTGAGCAGTTAGAAAAAAGAATCAGATTCAAGCAACAATAAATTTCGAACAAATTACATTTTCGTTACTAAAAAGATATTTTTGAGCATTTGTTCAAATAAAATCATTAAAATGATGACAATGTTATGAATTTCTTTATTCGATTAAATAACCGAATGATTAGTGTTTGTCACGTTTAGGTAAAAGTGTTTTCAGTTCGTTTTTAGGTTTTACTCGAAAATCAGGGTTTTTTCGAAAAACATAAGAGAGTTACCATAGAGCAGGGGCGTAGTATTTTATTTAGAAAAATATGCCACCCTGTATCACTGTCACTGGTGCATCTAAATTTTAGAGGCCCCAGATTTTAATATGTGTCCAATTTCAAATTATTTCACTTACTAGTTTTTAAATTATTTAAAAAATAAAAAAAAAATAAGTTTAACGCCTTGTTTCTTTTTAACGAAGCGACCTAGGAAAAAACTGTATAGGAAAGACTCCCCTTAAAAGTCACCAAAGAAAACGAGGTTTCATTTTTGACCGTCACCGTTTGTGAATCATCTTGTATTTTATCATTTGCTATTGATAACAAACTGCACCTGCGAAAATAAGTGATCAAAAATTTAAAATCCTAAAGGGCTTTAGTGGATATAATTGATTAGAAAATTGATTATAGCTTTTTATTTGCCATTTTTCAAAAAATTAAAAAGTTAATATGATACAGCATATACAAATTATTAATATTAAAGGTCGTAAAAAAATCTTATAGAGTCATCTTATTCCAAGTTGTCCATTTTTGAAGATGATTGTTTGAAAAAAAATTAAAGCCATTAGCTAATGCTAATTCAAACACATTTAAAAATATCGTTTCTAAAAGACCTTGTCAAATGAAATCATGCTCGAACTAGCACTGAAGTGTACCTGCAATAACCAGTATACAAAAAATTGAAATTGAAAATATGGTCAAATTAATATATTTTTTAATTGCATGTACTATGAATATTATATATATTATTATGTATATTAACGTTTCTGCAAATTTCTCATATTAACATGAAATGTACTGTTTTGTCTGAAAGCACATGTAAATCAATTTAGGACAAGATTGTGGGACAATTTACTTTATTATGTAAAAGCAAATAGAAATATGTTATTGAAATTCTTATTCTACTATTTTCCCGGTTATCAAATACAAATATTTGTAATATTATCTATAGATTAGAGAAATTTTCTTAGAAAATGTTCTACCTCCTTTCTAATGTTTATTATTGGCATACATTAAGAAACGTATCAAAGATTCAGAGTCTAGCTTATCACTGGCACTATAATAATAGTTTTCATATTATTATATAAAAATTATTGGTAAATCAATGCTTAAAGAGGATCTTACGAGTTTTTTGACATAGGTAGTAGATACGTACGGTATCACTACGCTATACAATTTAAATAAATATTCGAGCCCTAAAGTTCATCAAATGAACAATTATTCAGATATTTGTTCAATAATACAAATATTACTGATACTTGATATCATAAAAAATTTACATTGTGCGTTGGTATTTTGCAAAGAGATAGAAAAGGTTACTCTTGTTTAACAAATAATATTGTGGAAACTAGTCTACGGACTAATATATATGTGACAATTTAGATATAACACAATTTGTAGGTTACATCTCACTCACAAAGGACTGAAGCGGAAATATTATTCATACCTCTTCCGTAATTTCGGAGAAAATCGTATTTTTTTTACTATAGATGCCAACGTTTTGAAAATTCTGCGTTACAGTTAAAAATAGAACCCTTGGCTTCGAGTTATTCTTTATTTTTTTTAATGTAGAAAGTTTAATATGTTCAAGGAAAAAAGTTTTTAATTTTCTGGGATGTATGTACATCCAAAATCAGGTGCTTAGTGGAGGATTTGTTCTAATAATATTTAAAAAGAACTGATTTAACGAAAATTAATTTTAAGAATTAAATATAGGTAACATGATTTTTTTCTTTGAATTTGTTCTGATTTAAGAATTTATTATTGTTATAACTAAAAAATCTGGAAAAAATATTTATTTCTTTCATAATTTTATGAAAAGTAATGAAAAACAAATTACGTTTCCGTTGTTCCCAAAGCTATTTCAAATTATACAAACCTCTCGATCAATTTCGCTCGTGCCGCGAGATTCCCGAAAAGCGTCCTGATCGCTAAAATCCTCCCCGAGAACGGCACAGAAAATCGTCAAGAAAATCACAAATTCCAACCACTTCCACATTGCCGGATACCAGTCACAGGTGATCAACGAAAAACCACGACAAGAACTCCTTAACAACGCCGGTGTGAAAAAATAATAACAAAACACGATGTCGATACTGCTTTACTGACAGCTCTGTTCTCTACTATACCGAAAAGCGAGTGTTGCAGTAAACCGAATGGATGATCAAGAATGATACATCTACGACCATGTGCTTGTGCGTATCTTCTTAGTCCTTTCACAAGTGGTGGGGTAAGACTGCTTTGGTTGTTTGTTGGTGGCTTATTTACAATTAGCTTAACATTACCTGTTTGGTGGTAGGTTTCGAAAGCTTTCTCCAAAAATTTGCGTTTTGTCCTTTTGAAGAGTTATCAGTTTATCAGAGGGTGGTGTACTTTGAATATAATTATAGTCTGCCATCAGAATTATCTCTTTCCTTCGCTGTTATCAGGACAAATTGTTCTGTATATATAATACACATACAGGATGTTTTATTAAGAATTGGCCATATAGTCCGTGAGCTAGCGCACATGGCTGTGGCGTCATCGAAAAATGTCTGGCATTTTGAGGTATGAAAAAGGTAAGTTAGTTAATGAAAATAAAGGTGGTTTTAAGGGTGTTCGATAATTTGGAAAATTAATTTCCTTTTGCATAAAATAATTAGTTTTTCACATCTTAAAAGTGTCTGGCAGTTGATGCAAAAATAGACATTAATAAGTACATAACAATTTTCATATGCCAGACCGTTTTAAATAGCCGAAAGGGTGGTTCATAGGCGTAAACTTGCAAGAAGAAAAAAAAAGCATCGTTTACTTTTTGTCTGGCAATAGAAACAATGAAAATTTTGTTATGAAAATTATATAAAAATAAATTGCCAGACGGTTTCCAATGTTCGGAGTCGAGTATCTCTGCGGAAAATTATGTGAACATTTTTAACATTTTTCAGTGATCTTAATGTACAAAAAAAGAGGGCCAGACAAATTGGCCGGTTCAAAAATTTATAAATAAATAAAAAAGGCGTGAAAAAATTTATAAAAATTTCAATAATTTATTTTTGTCTGGCATTTTGCATTTCAATTAGAAATGCGCATATAAACACAACATACAAATGCCAGACAAGTTGAGCTGTTCGAAAATGTATAACTGAATTAAAAAGTTAAAAAAGAATTAACGAAAACTTGGTTTTCTTTTTTTTTCTAATTTAAACGATTTATTTTTGTCTGGCATCTTACATTTCTATTGAAAATACATATTTATACTTCAGGTTAAAACGCCAGACAAGTTGGGTTGTTCGAAAATTAAAAATTAAATTAAATTAAATTAAATATGTAGTTGTAAAAAAATTAATGAAAACTTCAGTGTCATTTTTTTGTCTGGCAATTCGTTTTTTAATAAAAAATACACTTACAAACTCAAATTAAAAATGCCAGACAAGTTGGGCTGTTCGAAAATATATAAATAAATAAACATTAATTAATTAAACAAATTAATTTCTCATTTTTTTTTCGACTTTTTCCCTTCATATTGTAAGCTGTAATTACTCGAGAAACATACTCAAGATACTATTTCCGATGTAAAATTTCCTACTGAATCTGATGCTGTGAACGGAACCTACCTAACCAAGAAAAGCTGGAAAATAGGAAAAAGCCCCTTAAATTTAAAAAATTCACATTTTAAATCATATTTGAATTAGGAAATAAAATTGAATATATCGATAGGCAGCATCCACACGATACGGCAGTTATTTACGTTTGACACATTTTTAACAAATGAGATCATCTGAATCAAGTTTTACAGTGTTTTTAAGGAAATTAAGAATAATTATGCATCTTCTCATTTTGAGATATTTCTGGTTAGACGGAAACAAGTACAAAATTAACCCCTTTTAGTCAAAGGGGTTATTTAGTATTCTTAGATTATTTAATATCTTTTACTTTTCAATATCACAAAATAACCAATTAATTTAAGACGCTACTACATCAAGTCTTTTTTATTCAAATTAAATTTTGAAAAATGTTTTAGTCAATTATTTCATAATTCGTAAATTTTCAACTTCCTGTTTTAAGACTTACAATTATGATTATGTCTTTTAACGGATACTTATATGTATTGAATTACTTCGCTTACGATTTTTTTTACAATTATATCTACCTGCAGCGCCAAAAATTCCGGACAGGGTGTTAAAGTGGTTTCTAAATCGGCAGGTATATTTTAGGAATGTGCGATAAGTTCCAAGAGAATAGCTTTTATGACATAATCTTCAAATAGAAGTGGAGCTATAAATGGTACGGTTCTTGCTAATAGGTATGTTAGATTACAGCATTAGACTCTGGGAAAACTATGAATGACCTCCATCATTATCGCTCGACCGTCTGGCGATAAAGGTATTAGAAATGAACCTCCTAATGGGTATACTGAACCGTATCTCTTGAGTAAATGTTAATTTAACAATGCAGAATAAATATATCAAACAAGACGTGCAAATAAAGGGAGGAGATATCTGCGTTCATGGGTTGTTCGTGGGATTTATTTTCATTTTGAAAAAACAATCAAATTTTTCAAAATTTTTTGCGTTGTTTTTCTCAATTTTCACATTGAATTTAATTATCAAATGTCGAAAAAATAAATTTGATAATAAAATTTAAGATTTTTTTTTCAATTAAAAAATTTTGCAGTTTTGAAAAAAACTGTTTTTTTAAAGCTTGAGAACCTTCGTAAAAAGGATCAATAAATCGTATAGCGTGTAAAAAAATGCATGAAGATTCACTTGGGGATATCAACTTAATTCAATTTTTAAGTCGATGAAATACGGCATGCGAAAAAAAATCGCATTAAAACTGATTCAACATAATTTACTGAATATTTTTAAATTTCAATATTTTTTTTTAAATTTAAACATTTGAACATTTGAAATATTCAATGTGAAATTTAAAAAATGATAACGCAAAAAAATTTTGAAAAATTAGATTTTTTTTCAAAATTGATTTTTTTTCAAAATGTTGATTTTTTTTCGGTATTTGATGAGCATATAACGCGAAATTGTGAGAAAAACAACGCAAACATTTTTTTTCATCTTAATCATGATTAATTGAAGCAATAAACCTGTTATTTTAATTTTTTTATAAAACTGAGATTCAGGAAAGGAAAACAGTTCTACAGATCGATTTCAAAATTTACAGGCCTCATGTGTATGAATTGAGCTAAAAAAGACCCATAAACATTGGTACATGTTGTCAAAATTATTTTAACCCTTCAAAATTAATTTAACCCCCTCAACCCCCAAAAAAATCAATATTTTTATTTTTTTATATTTTCATACATTTTATATAATTATGGATTTTGTATATTGATTAAAAGATTAATTATTTTGTAAAATTATTATTAATATATTTATTTATAATTAGTATAAAAATATATAAAATATTTCCATAGATACTGACAGTAGAATTTTTTTTACAATTCATTATTTTCAACTTCAATTTGGGGGTTGAGGAGGTTAAATTAATTTTTAAGGGTTAAAATAAATTTGACATTTTTTTATTGTGGAACTATTGTCTAAAACACTTCAAATAAAATTAAATGCAAAAAAAATTTTTTTTTTTCAAAAAATTCATTTTTAGGTGGGTAGGGGGCGGTTTTACAAGGATAGAAATAATTCAGAAGTAATTTGTTCGTCGAGCTACCCCACATTAAAAAATGAAGGTTCTACGTTACATAGAAGAAGACAAATTTGACATTGTCAGTTTTTTCCTGGTTGAGAGGAAGATCCACCACTCCCCGAAGGGCTACTGCCGCGTACCCTTACTTTGACTGGCTCTGGATTGATCAATTATAGGCAAATTCAATTAAAATTAACAGGGCATAAAGTTTAAGCCTTCATTTACAAAATGTTAAAATTTCAGGTCTAAATGTTTATAACAAATTGCTCTGTGATTAAAAAAAAAAATTCTAACGCCGGACCTATTGGTCGTAGAAACTTGTTTTTTTTTCAATTTGTAGGTTTTTTTACGAGCTTTCGAATGGTGTATATAACTTCTTTCAAAAGTTAAAAGCCGCGGAGTTATTTTATTTGTTTATTAGGGGAAAAAGTGCCTTCTATTTGGTAACAATTATATACAACTAAATTTGAAAAAAAATTATAATTTTTTTTAACTAGAGGATACTTGGTGTCCCTTCGAAGAAAATGAGCCCAAGAAGAATGTTTTAGTCATAACCCTGCCCCCAGAATAGTAATTTGAAAATGGGCCTTTTTGCAAAAATGGTATAAATAAATGGAATTTTGCAAAAACTATTTGACCGATCGAGCCCATCTTTTGCACATGCCTTAAAGATAGAAAAACTCACATTTTGGGAAAGTTTGATAAGATTTTATTAATTATTTAAAAAGTTATTAACAATTAAAGAAATAGCACTTTTTCCGTTTAATTTTGCAATAACTTCTTTGTTTATAAAGCAATTTTAACTTATAAAGTTAACCTAACCTAACCTATGCATTTCTCTGCTCGGGTCTGCGTTACATAAGACAATCGCAAAAATCCGTGGTAGGTGACCACTCGAATGACGAAGTACTTTCATTTGCTTTTACGAGTCTAAATCAAATAACGATTGGCCTCATTCAAGGCCGCGAATACAGCGAGGTGACAAAACATTTTCATTTTTTACACCACTTTCACCTCATCTATAAAATCGCTATATCAGCGACGGACTATCTCCGACAAATTACCATAAAGGAAAATGCGTGTAAACATAATGAAACCGCACATCAAGCACATGGCGTGCATTTCGATCCGACAGAGCCGATTTCTTTTTTATGATAATTGATAATGTTGTGTCATATTCCGACAGGCAGGGGTACTTCTTGTAACAAAATGGGTTTGTTACATTAACATAAATTGGTGTTTTCACTGTATAGGGTGTTCGCTAAGTACTGCGCCTAATATGTTTACGGAGCTGATACTAAAAAAATCTGATAAATATACAGGATGTTCTACCGAAGACTACCTTCTGTAACTCTGCAACTGTAAAATTTATAAAAAAATGGTTTTAATAAAAGTTGTCTGGAATTATTTACAGGGTGTTCCATAACTTTATTATTTTAAATAGAACACCCTGTATATTATTGAGTTTTTGAATTCCTTGTTTAATATTAGGTAGAGTTTATTAAATGAACATGGTATTTAAAAGTTACCGTTTTGAAAAAAAAACACGATTTCAGCTCTCTAAATGGGGCTAGATAGCGTCTAAACCGTATGAGTTAGAAACCTGCAGTTTTCACAGTTCGATTTGGCATATGCTCAAAATGTCCACCACCATTTTCGATGCACGCACTACACCTTCGCGCACTCGCTGGAAAACACCTCAAGAAAAGGGAATAGTGGTACGCAAAAAACAGTCAGACACGGTTCAATTCCAGATCCAATTGAATTGCTTATTGCTGGACAGCTTAGTAGGTACCTCGTGTTATAGTCAAAGCATTATAGAGAAATGCTTACAGAAATTATTACCTGGACCAAAAAAAAATATGACCGTATAGAAAATTAAATTTTAAAGTTTCTTGTTCTTTAAACTCGATTCAAAATGGCGAACATGGTTAAAAAAATCGCAAAGTTGCAAAAAACGGTTTTTCTAAAATAACTAAAAAAATATAGCATCGATTGAAAAATTTTAAATGAGGAAGTTGTAGGTTTTAAAAAGATCTATCGACTGATATTTTGTAAGTATCGATTGCTTTGTTACTTTTCGAGATATATCGTTAAAAATCTTCTCTCTTCTCTTCTTCTATAACTCGTTTAAATTTACGTGCCGATATTTGCTATTTACTGCAATAGTTATTTGAAAAAAACATACCCAAAAAAAGTGCAACTTTTTCATAGTCATTTTTTTATTCTTGAAATTGATAAAATCGTCAATATTTTTAAACAGCATGATAATATAACTCTTAACGAAGAAAACAAACCAAAAATCGTTACTGTAGGGCTATCCGCTGAGAAGATCTAGCCAATTTTCGAGAGCACCTTTTTTTCAAAAAATCGATATATCTCGAAAAATAATTAATATTTTTAAATTTTTCAAAAATGCACTTTTTTGGCTTGCCGTGGGCTATGCTTGGCGTAAATAGCAAATATGGGCACGTAAATGTAAACGAGTTATAGAAGAAGAGAAAAGAGAAGATTTTTATCGGTTTTTTCGATATATCTCGAATAGTAACAAAGCAATCGACACTTTCAAAAAATCAGTTGATAGATCTTTTTAAAACCTACAATTTCTCATTTAAAATTTTTCAATCTGTGCTATATTTTTTTAGTTATTTTAGAAAAACCGTTTTTTGCAACTTTGCGACTTTTTTAACCATGTTCGCCATTTTGGATCGAGTTTAAAGAATAAAAAACTCAATTTAAAATTTAATTTTCTATACGTACATATTTTTTTTGTTCAGGTAATAATTTCTGCAAATTTAACATTAATCCGTGACAGAATGCTTGGACTATTATCCGCCGCGCCGTTGTCACGTTGCTCCATATGAATTTTATCGAACGCTACTGATTTTTTAGAATTAAGCATAAAGAAGTTCAAAAAGGTGATAAACATTGTATTTTGTGGTATTCCGTGCACGCAGTTATGTCAATATTCCTTAATTAATCGAACTTTTGTACATCAAGTTGGAGGTATTGATTTTTTCTCGGAAATGGTCGGAGTTTAGGAGCCATGTCATATAAGGTTTTCTTGTTTATTTTAATGTATTCTATCGTCTGTTAAAATTAAGGCAGTCAAACTTCTAACACCATGTAGGTATTGTCTGATAGACTAATAATGTAATTTGTTGGACTTCCTGAAAATTGGAGCTAGATAGATAATAATAACACCTAATGGACATATGTAGACACGTTCTGAATTTAGAATAATTAGACACTAAGAGAAATTGAAAGGCTTGATGAATACCATTTGAATCACTTTTTATTGCCATAAATTTAATTAATCTTATATAAGGTGGGACGAAGCCACAATATGTATACTTTATTTTTACATATAAATTATGATTAATGATACCTAAATTGCGGAAGTAATTTTTAAATTTTAGATCCACTCCAATCAACACTTGGGATCTTACAGATTTCAATCGCTCAAATTTTGTGATTTCAGAAACAAAACTACTGTTTCCTTGTACATCACATGTTGAAAAAAAATCTTTGTTTTCAAGAGGAAATGCCTCTTGATTAATAATATATTAGCTATGCTTGTACGGAGGATTGGCACCCTCTGTGCAGGTATGGTAGGGTGGAAGAATGTTGGCTTGGATCAATGTGAGAGATTGACACCGGTTGGCATTTGACCACCCCCATAATTAATGAGGTTTTCCAGGTTTCCCTCATTCCTGCACTGAATGGTGGTTAGGGCCTACCAACATAAGTCGTTCCTGGGCGCAAATGCGGCCTGCGTAATAATAATATGTCGCCTCCTCTCCCGCACAAGTCTCCGACTTCTGGGTTAATTCTCGTAGTTAGAATGAAAAGTAGAGATATTATTATTATTTGAGATTTTGCTATTCTATTGTGTATATTCAGTGTCACATAATAACCCTCTAAGATTCCTGATTCTAATACCAATGTCAAATGATTAAGGTTTTTTGAAATGAGATTTAAAAATAACCAAATAGTCGTAGATATGTAAATAAATTGCTTCATGCCCTTAAAAACGAAATGCTTCCGCTAACTTGTTATTAGGCATGCAAATGCTCCATTTTTTTATAATCGAATGTCAACTGCTATAATAATATTAACCTCGGCACTAATTATATTTAAAATCTTGTTTTTTTTTACAATTTTTACGCAATGTGTAAATGTGTTTTCTAAATATTTTACAGCTAGAAAGTTTTAAATAAAATTGCTATCGTGATATTTTCAAGTTTCCATTTAATTTCAAAACGAAAATACGTGGCAAGTTTTTGTTGAATAACATCGTGAAAGTGCAAATATTTAAATTTGTTAATTAGTGGATCTTCGTTTTTAGTTAAGGGAAATTTAATAATTTCACTTATTAAATTAAGTAATTATAAATTATGACAATGCTCTTATTGAGCATGAGATTCTTTTACTATTGCGTAAAATGTGAACCATAAATTTGGGAACGGAAAACAATAAATCGTTCAGCATGCTCATTTAAGATCCGTCACGTCACAAAACATTGATTTTTGAGATAGTTGCATAATTCGGTCAACAATAACACATTAATTTTGATCATTTTTTGAAAAATGTAAAAGATCTTCTTTAAGACGCATCGCCGTTTAGCAGTTACCATCAATTTTATTTTTTCAAAGGCTATCTGTATTTTCAATTTTATATTTCTGAAGTCAGAAATTAACAAAATCCAAAAAACATTGCAAAAATTTTGAAATTGCAGTAGTCGAAAAAGAAAAGGTTGAAGTATTTGTTTCAAATAGGATGTTTCTTCCGGTTGCTGTAGCATTGTCTTTGTACCTGTTCGACTCCGATTACAGACTTACATCTCACTTCCTTAGCTTTAGCTAGGAATCCTGTTGTTCTCAGGCTAGTCTCTATGGGAGCAGACTTGCTATCACAACCTTTGATGTTCATTTCGGTTCTTGTTGGTTTTAAGACCGTTAGGGGTTTTGATAACGGATCTACTACCACAGAGTCTAGCCTGAGAACAACAAAGAGTAAGTCAAAGACTTCTAGATAAAGCTAAGGAAGTGTGGTAATGTAAATCTGTAACTGGTGGCAACCAGATACATACGCCACGGCATAACGTAAAAAAACATCGTACTTTAAATATCAGCAGGGGCAGGGAAAGCTTTAAAACCACTAAGCACTCAGTTTTATTTGGCCAAAACCGGTCAATTAAGGTCACATTTCTTCGTACAGCCAAGTTTTCTCTAGATATTAATATGTGGAATTTAAAAATATAATTTAATAATAAAATTTTGAATGAGTGCGTAAATTATTATACACTAAATTATACACTTTTGTCAAATTTGACGGTGCATCTTTCTCGATATTTTTTCAAAATTGTAAAATTATTGGGCTTAATATAAAACGCTTTTTAGTAAGTAAGTATTTTACTATAAATATTCGCATTCTTTTTTTACAATAATATAAACCAGTTCGCCTTAATCTCAAAATTCTGTTAGTTCGCATACATGGTCTTCCAAGATGCTTTATATACATATTTTGTTTAAAAAATGTGCTACTCAGTATCATTTTTATTATGTGCAAGAAATTATTGACCTACATTTCATTGAAACAACCTCCACGATGTTGATAATTATAGTCAAGTTTGCATTGTTTATTATTAGAAGATTAAGCCCAATTTTTAGCAGTAGCGCTTATTATTATGCCTTAATCAGTTATCTGCCATTGTGTCGTGATTCTTGAACTAATTCCGAACAAAATAAACCTCAAGGTCATCGAGGATGTGACAGAAAGCGGAAAAAAGTCACGTCACAACTTAAAACGGCGGGCGACAATGATAATACTCTACAAATGTTTCCCAATGGATTGTCAGGGTGATAACTGTCTGGTCTAAATCGTATTTATAAATGCCGAGGCTCGTACGTACTTAGCAGAGATGTTTCATCATCGGAAATGCGTTTGACTACTGTATGAACTGTTATGTATGTTGTTTCCGTCACGTAGTAATTCTGTTTATCTGCCGAGATAGACTGAAATAGTTTTTGATACGGGACATGTGTGAACGTTTACTTCCTATCAAATATAAAAAAACATGTAATCTCACAAAGTTGCTCGAAAAATGGTTTGAATATTCACATGCAGGCTCAAGCAAAAATAAGCAATAAGACATTCAAGATGAACTCTCTTGCGCAGAAAATGTGGTTAGAAATATTTCTTTGTTCTATTACGCACTGTATTGTCTGAACCTCTCAACCGTTAGAAAGAAAACATTTTATCTTCAAACAATATTGCAAATATCACTATTTGTTATTCCAAAATAATGGAACAAAATTCATTTTTCCCTGTTCAGATTTAAAAAAATCGCTGGAACAGGTCAATTAGTAAATAGAAATTATCACTTTTCAGCGTTATTTTCTATTTTTTTTTTATTAGAACGCTCTATTTTATAGTATAAATACAGGGTGTGGCGTATATAATCTATAAAAATTAAACTACATCTTCCTGATGATATTTGTAATAGAAAACTCTTATACGAAAAAGTTCTATCTTCGCGTTTTTTTTGTAAATTAAAGTTCAATTATTCATCGAAAATGAAGGCCGACCCTGTTTTATTTATTAAAAACTTTGAAAATGTTTTAATGCGACCCGAGATGCAACCTTATAATTTAAGTCGGTATAATAAAAAATTGTCAAACATACATTGTCAAAAAAATTGTGCAGTCAAGTGATTTTGTATTTGTATTGAATTCATTATTCACTTAATTATTAAATATTAAGCATCGTCCATCTACCCATCAGTGTTAAAAAGTGGAAGATTCAAGATAAAAGTTTTTATTTTGTTTCCACGATAGTGACTGTAATTTTTATAAAGAAGTAAAAAATAAGAATAGCGTGCCGATTACATTAAAAACGAGATTCTTATTTGTTACTTTGCTTAATTTTTTAGTTTGTGCACAAACTAGGTTTACAATGAACCGAGAAAACAATGCATTTACTATTTTTGAACGTGTCTATATGATGTTAGTGTATGGGGCAGCCGGAGAAAATGTGCTCGCGGCGACTAGGTTGTACCGAGAACGAGGGCCACGACGTCACCCCGTATGTGCAAATACAATCCTACAGTGCGTTCAGCGACTGCGAGATACGGGAGGTGTTATTCCTCGAGGAGAAGGACGTTAAGATGTTGAAGATGCAGTGTTGGAAAATCTTGACGAAGATCCCACAATTAATACTCGACGACTCGCACAGAAAGTGGAAACCTCATCTCGTACTATTGTAAGAAATATTCTTTGTTCGTGTAGAAGCTGTGCATGCATCGTCTGATTGCAGCGTTTTCACTCATTCTCCATTTTTATGAAATATGATTTCCAAACTAAAAATTTTTTAAATACATCTCTGGTTATTACATACAGCTGGTGAATTGTGGAGGATCTGCTGTGCGAATCTCACATTTCCGCTCATCTGAATTTGCTGGTTTACATATGCTCTGTTTATATACCTAATACATTTGGTACATTTCCTCGTGATACATCACACTTTAATTATTTTACTACGTTACTGTGAAGTACTTTACAGATTTCTTTAAAGTTAAGACGATTCGACCTTCCTTGAAAGTTCACTGTTTTTATAGTTTCCATAATTCTACAATGTTTACATTTGTTTTAGTCTATTATTTTTTAAGCTTTGTCTTATACAATGTATGTAACATATTAGTTTAAAGAAAAGAAAGCAAATTTTTACTAAGTCATATATAAATTCGCGTGTTGTATAATATCGTACTTAAACTGGATGTTAAAGTGTTCCAATGAAAGTTTTAAGAAAAAGTGAAATTTTTGTTTTTAAGAATGAACGAATAAACAATGATCGTCAATGTGATCTGTTTTACTTCCTATAAATGTTCGCTGTTGTAAGTACTGTACTAGAAAGTTATTATGATTAATATGTAAAATCTGTTTAATTAACATTAATATACTTGGCATCTGTATATCTGGTTTCATTTGAAAGCTAATGTCGTAGCACTTAATAGTAACTTAATCAGTATCATTTATCATACATGAAGCTAATCAAAGAATACTATTTTCTTTTTAGGCCAAATGCAGATCAGTTTTTATTTTAAGTTGGTAACAATTTTCTGAAGATTCGTTTATAGGATTATAGCATTCATTTATAGTCGAATAATATTATACCAAGTAAAAGTAAGGGATCTAGAATTATAATGTAAAACAAATGTGTATTTTATTATGTGTATTTTCATATCATTCATTTTAATGTGTTATGAAATTACACTGTATTTTTACTTTCAAAAAGGTAATAAGGCGGTAAATGTAACCGGTTTCGTTGTATAATAACAGTAGTGTAAACTCAGAATTATTAGGTGGGCAATCCTAATTGCGGAAACCAAAATATGAAGTTATATTAGAAAAGATATCAGTGGTTTTAATATTTCCTTCATCAACGTACCATGCAATTTTTGCTGTATGATACTGTAATTACAATTAAACAGTTAGTAAGCAGCAGAAGAGAAACTTAGAAAACATGATACACACCTTCCTTTAAGACAGAATATATATATTTTTTTAATATCTACTTATCACATTGATTCGTTGAAAACTTTTTTGGAACCGCTGATTCCACCGATAGATGTACAAATGAAGTGCATGCGTTTTTGGAAATCGTACATAAAAAGATGCTATTATCTCGCAGTTTTCAACAACGTTTCCAGACGTTACTATATCTATTAATTCATTATTACTGTTATTGAGACGAAGAGACAAAGAAGCGGATAACGCCAATACAGCCAATATTAATTTCAAACTCACTTGTAACGGTTTTGATAATTGAAAATGCTTATTATTAACGTATTTTACCTACCATTAAAAATTTCCTGTGCTATTTGCGGAGTCGTTCGTTCTCTTACAACGCCGTCTCCTCGAAGTTGGCCCTGTTGAGATTGTTGCTGTTGAATTCACGGTAACTGCTTCATAAAATATGAACAAAACAAACAATCAATATTTATATTTAAATAACTAAGTATTCTGAGCAGTGCTGTTGAAATTAAACATCGGTCTTCGCGAAAAGATTTTAGATCACAGTCGATACCAATCTGTCAAATATGTATACCCGTGAATGAATTTATTTTCATAGCTTAGTAAAACTAAAAAAACTGATGAACAACTAAATCTGCCTGCAATTTCAAGGCAGTTCAAATAATCAATCACTTACAATCTAATTATCTACCTCATTAATGGTTTACTTTACGATCCGCATCATCAATCATTCAAATATCTTCGGCTACTTGATAAAATTTGTCTAATAACTAAAAGGTAATTGGTCGGAAATTGCGGCTTGTTCTGTCATTAATTCATGTAGTTAACAATTTATTTCTACTATAAGTAGTGCCAATAATTGTACCAGCATTTCTTCATTATAATTTTTGTGAATAAATAATTGGAAGGTTAGAGCAAAAAAATGAGGTTAATACGAATAATAGTAATATGTTCCTTTTTAGTGCAGCCATAGTTCTCGAAGTATTCGATTTTAACGAAAACGAAACTATATTTAATATTATCAAATTCCTAAGGCAAATTCATCGTTACTATTTTAACAAATATCTATATCACTTATCAAAAACGAGAGATACATCAAATTTAATTATTTTAAGATTACCCATCAGAGTACATGGATAGAGTTGAAAATTATTTTTCATTTTATAAAATTCTAGCCTGTGGGCCGAAATACATATACAGGGTGTTTCAAGGTAACTGCACTAACAACGTTTCACAAAATTGTAAACGTTGCACGGCGTCACCCGGATGAAGAGCAGAAAGTAGCTTAAATTTGTATGGATGCATATCATTAGTTCTTAGCATCCTGTGAATGAACGCTCATGCATGAAATGCCTAAATCTGCGGCACGAGTTGAGGATTCTGGATGAACATTAAAATAGGCTAGCACATTTATCACGTTATCTTCATTTGAAGTTACTGTTTTTGGTAAAATTCTTTCTGCACAAATTCCACCATGCTCTAGTTGATTTGCTAAAATTCTTAACTTTTGTCTGCTCATTGGTGGCAAATTTGGATGTCTCATTAAAATGGAATTATTCAAATTTCATGGCTGAAAACATAGGTACATAGGTATTGCATTGACGAAACCAAGAGAGTTGCACGAACAAAATTTGGACAGGACATAGCTAATACAATACGAAACATCGCCTTAATGTTAAAAATGCTGTCACCGCCGTTCTTGGTGGTGAAAATGTTCAAAATCAAAACATGTGTCTATACGTATTGTGTTTATAAAGACAAAAGGCTCATTATAAATTGGCCAGTTTAATGTAATATGTAATGAGAAATTATTATTTTTAAGATATGAATTGAGAATTGGTTAAAATATTACGAATTTCTTTCTGCCATATGAGAGGACCTGAAATATTTAAAAAATTATAAAAGCGAACGTATCTTGTATTATTATGTATAAACATTTATGAATTATATAAAACAACTTTTCAAAAGAACTCAGGTTTTCACATATCGCATGTATGTGGTCGCTCTAGTAACTTATATGTTTGAACTACAAATAAATTTCCCATACTTTCTTCCATACACGAACACATTGAGAATTCCTTCAATAAACACCATGAAACAATAAACTTCACTTTCCCTATTATGTTAATAAAATGACCGTGAATTAATTAGCAATATGGAAAACAAAAACATTCGAAATGTTATAAATGTGGTGTATTAAAAAATTTATTATTTCCCACAGTTTTCTTACATTGTAGTTTTATGCCTACTCCGTTAACTAAGCAGACAACTTTGGGAAGATAACTAAAATAAATTCCTTACATAGCCCAAACAGGAATATTATACTATTTGTCACTCAACTTTTGAACCATTCTGAAAAGCCCCATTGCTTCTGTTTACAGTTTTCGAGCGCATTCGTGACTTTTTCTTCTTTTTTCAGCTGGGCAGTATCCACGGTGATGACTAGACAGAACACTATCCCGTCGCTGGACGGCGGGAATATGATTAATGCCCTCATCCCTCTGTGGGACATGTGTAACCACACAAACGGAACGGTAAGTGACGTCTAGCCTTTTCGCCACATTATATTCCCTTAAGGAGGTATATCAGATTTACTCAAATGCACAGATGTACTTACTTGAAATTTATATAGCGTATTACCCAGTGCTCCCTCTGACCGTCATATTTTTTTGATTTTTTTTTAATCTAGATCTTGAGATATTGTTGTTAAAAGTTGTTAATTTTAACATAGGTTTATATAGAAACTAATAATTGCATTTCTGTCTGACTTGAGGATTAATGTGGCAACGTCGCAATCAGCTGACAGCAAGGAGGGAATACATTTGAAATACTTGATAAAAACGAAATTGATTTCAAACATATACATTTTTCCTAAATCCAATGTACATTGTTATCAACAATAAATTATCCACAACAGATGAATTTTTGTAATGTTTTTAAAAAACTAAATTAATTAAAAAAAGAGCTAGGAAGCTGTGATATATTGATTGGAATAAAAAGTACAGTTGATAAATCCTTTTAATATATTTAATGGTTTATAAAAACATCATAATCATTACCCAGCAATATTTAGAGTTACATAAAGTTTTCTTTACCTGATTAATATAATTAGTAATACTTGAGATAAAAGCATTTGTACGGAATAACAAAGGAACATATATATTTCTCAGCAAACTTTATATCTAAAAAATTAGTTATAGTTGCAAAACTTTTGTAACATTACTAAAATAGAGATTAAAAACACGAACAGTGAGTAATAATGTAATTTCTATCACAGAACCTTCAAAATTGCATCCAACATTTTCTTTGACTTGAACGAGAGATGGACGCGAGTGTCATTTCATTTCTTTAGAACTAAATTAACATAATTCACGTTGCTTTACCAGTTCACATAATTTACGGAATTTAAATAAAGGATACAAATCTTTGCGAGGATAATACTATCTATTTGCTATATATAATAATTATATTGTACATAGTTTACACACAATACATTTTTGAACGCGTATGCATCTTTACCCGAATTTGACGCGCAATATCTGCGATGTCCGAGGTCTGTAGGTTTGCAGTGTGTACAACTTTAAATCAAATTTATTTTTTTCAAATTGGCAGCGGGTTTTAGTCCCATAAGAAAAGCATAGGACCCCCCCCTTGCTCCTTACTTCCCTCGGACCCCGATATAACTCCTTAAATAATAACTGACACCTCTACTGCATTGGCAATTGGAACAATCCAATTTTGAAATTAATTTTAAATATCCGTTATTTCGCGCCTGTTCCTAGATTTTTTTTTGGAAATTTCGTAACAATGCCTAATTACTGAAAGTACTTATATTTACGAATTTTGAAGAGATATAAATTTAAATGTACCATTTGTGACATGTGTTAGGAAAATGTTCGCTTTTGTAATTATTCACTTTTATGATTAGAAATGTAAGAGTATAATGAGTTTCTGACGAGAATATTATGGGTCAGTTTCTCTTTAAACTCATCAATCTCTAAAATGCATTTTTTGTTCGTTTTCAAATCAAACGCTAATGGACTTTTATAGTTGTTTATCGCCAATTTCTCTGACGAGACTAGTAATTAACGCAAAATTTTCTATAAATCTTACACAACATCATAAAATAATGAGAAACAGCTGTGAAATAGAATCAAAACCTGTCGAGAAGTTACAAAATGAAACAAATCTGCTAACATTTAAATATAATTTCTTGGAGAGATGCGAGAGGCTAATTGGCAACAACTTTTTTTAGATCACTCTAATGCCATCGTCGATTATGCGTGCGCGAGTGTGACACTTTGCTCGGTCGAGTGTATGGCACGTGTTTTTATGGCAGTCAGTAGCATTGTGTATTGTGAGCGGCACGCGGTTCGACCATATATTTAGCCGTTTTTGTCGATCGCAATAAAGTTTTTTGACTACATATACATATAATTTGTAACTACTAACTATAATTACTAAACTAATAGGAGACAATTACATTTCCATATACATTGTTTCCAGATTTCGACTGATTACAATCCTCAGTTAGACAGGAGCGAGTGCCTGGCCCTCAAGGATTTCAAACCTGGAGAGCAATTTTTCATTTTTTACGGAGCCCGCACCAATGCCGATCTATTTATACATAACGGGTAAGTGATCGCGAAATAAGGGCAATCCATCACAAAGAGGAATTATATAAACGGAGAGGGTACTCGGGATGATTAACCATGCCAAGAGCCAAATAAATGATGTTACTTCCCCTTATTATACATAGCAGCGAATATATTAGAAAATATATTAAAATAATGGGGTTCTGGGAAAGTAAATGCTGCTCCTATTGGACAAAGTTGTCTAAAAATTGATTCACTAAGACTTTTTGTTTCATATACAGGGTCTGCCACCGAAAATGACAATTCCGTTTTTTTATTTTTGACTATAAGAAAGTTTCCTACAAGATTTGGTATATAATAATTGTACTATATCGACAGACTTTATAGGCTGCCTCTATATAATTCTTTTATTGATGTATATATAATGATTTTTTTAAAAAAGGTACCTACATATAGTATCCACTTCTTTAGAGAAATTCACTTTCCCTTCAAATACAGAGTCGCTTGATGATGTTATATACAGTTAGTACGCCACTGGTATTTACCACATCAGTGGTAGTAGAATTTCTTCTTCAAGTTTCACTTTTTTTCAGTTTTTTTGCGATATGACTCAAAATTATAACGGCGTGTATTAAATTGTCAAAGTAAATCATGATGAACTTAATATTTAGCTTCGTTTATGAAGACAATGTACATGATGGGTACTGGATACGCTTGGGTATCAGCAGGTCTGACCCTTTGGAAGAAAAGAGAAAGGAACTCCTGAAGAGATTATCGATCTCTCCAACAAGCGAGTTTTTCATCAGAAAGGGATCCGAACCCATTGATGGAGAACTGTTGGCGTTTTTGAGAATTTTCAACATGAATCAAGGTTTGTAAAATAATATTTTATCAAAAATTGTTTTTTTTTTGTTTTCTGTTTTAACGTGAAGTTTTTTGTCGCATATTTTATTTGCGATCTTACAGTTTTGCACAAAACTAACTAAATAAATTATACTGAAAGATCAAAATACTATTAAATTTGAACAACATTAAGCAAATCAATTAGGAGATGACTATTTCATCTCCATTTTTTGTTTTGGAAAATATTGATCTCTAAACCCTTAAAAAGGTACATTTGTCTAATTCAAGTAAATCAAACCGTTTTTAAGAAATTTTTATACGGAAATGTTTTTGTAGCGTAGCAATACCTATATTTTTCAACATCGATCGCATATGCACTGAAATGTCATACATTTCAGTCAATTTTTATAAAACAAGTAAAAAGGAAAGTAACTTTACACTTTCTAATTGAATTGAACTAAATTAACAAATAACATGACTTGAAATTAAATCTACTAATTGTAAGATGAAATTGAAACTATGTTTGGCAGTTTCTAATTACATTTGGAGAAGATGTTGTGCAATATTATTACATGCAGAATGTCTGATTTGTCAACGGAATAAAATTTTCAAGACCTAATCTTTTACTTTAGCATTTAAGAAACTGATTTCTTTTTTAATTTTTAACAATTGTATTTTTCCGAGACGCTACTGATCTGAGGTGCTAAACTACTGTTTGCGTTCAGAATTTAAATCAGCAGCAGATTAATTAGCACCCCGTGTAGACCCTCGTCGTCCTGCTCAATCGATGTTTACACCAGCACATTATGTACCTAGCTTTTATTAAACGACACCAACTCGTGTTTTATTCGATTGGAATAACGAATTATTGAGAAACATGCAAAAAGCAGTAAACGCTTATAAGTGTGAAATAAAAGTAACAAAATGTAACTACATGACTTCACAATTTCACATGCATAAACTTTTACTTGTACTAGGTACTGAAACCAGAAAAATTTTCACCAAATACCACAAGTTTGGCGGCAACAAGGGCGCCAGCATACTACTTTCTTATTTTTATGAGCAATTCCTCCAATTCTGTGATATTTATCCTCTAAACTGACAGACATAAACAAGGCTAATAGCTAGAACCTGTTATATGTAATAAAATGATATCTGTTTGAAAATTAAAAATATCGCATACAATTGCAGTTAGAAATTCCAGGCATTAGTAATTGCTGGTTTAGAAACTAAAAGTTATTTTAGCAAATATCATCAAACCCATAAAATATTAATTAAGTTTCTAGACATCAACATTGTTAAATAATAGAGTTTTAATTGAGACTAATTATTGTAGGTGTGTTACTTTTACAAATATGTTTTGCAGCGAAAAATCATCATCAATTTGTGGTCGAACTATTTCACATTACCTACTCTGGCATCAAAATAACCAATAATCTAGTGTGTAATTTGTCTACGCTGATACCACACAAATGAGTCTCTATCTACCATTTAGAAATTATGATAAATAGATCTTTTGATATAAGAAAAACATCAACTTTCGCTTTTAGACTACAAGCCCATCGGAAATTTTTAAGAGGTCATTTGACACAACATGAATTACTTATAAATCAATACTACCACATATAACAATAACAGTAGAAACTATGCCGTCAATTCTTGTTGGTACAGGTGAGTACACAGGTAAGCTAAACCTGTCCACCAAAGGGGGGGGGGGGGG
>NW_019416568.1:3497509-3525100 GCF_000390285.2 Anoplophora glabripennis | reverse complement strand
TGTCCATCAAGCGGGGTGGTTTTCGGTAAAATATTTTTGTATGGCATTTCTAAAGTATATAGGTTATACAAAAAAATGAACCTCGACCTAATGCCATACAAAAATAGCAATACCGGAAGTCAGGAAAATTTTGGCCCGGGTTTTGGTGATTTATTACAGTACGGCATATATACTGCAAGTTTCGGATCGATACATAGATAAATTTTTAAGCGACGCCGTACATACTTGCTGATACAGGGGTTAGGAATACAGGGTGCAACCCTCTATTTGTAAGTAGCATATGGGGGGTATTTTATATAGAAATATTTTTCAGTAATGCCGTACATATTTGTCGATGCAGGAGTGAGAAACCCCGGATGCAAACCCCTATATTCTGACCCTTATGGTTTCCGATCATTGAAAAATGGTCGGCATTGTTGCTAAAACATTACTTAAGATGTAAAATAATTTTTAAGTAATATGCCGTTAAAAAAATCACCAAAAACCGGGCCAAAATTTTAAGAAAATCCTGGCATCCGGTATTGCTATTTTTGTACGGCATTAGTCGAGGTTCATGCTGGGTCAAATGACCCCTTGAAAATTTCCGATGGGCTTGTAGTCAATTTTATTTCACGCTCAATATTTCTGACCTTTGTTATGCAGTAAAACCTAGTATTTCCTTAAAAAAAAACAGGTAGAGATATTTACTAGTTTATATGCGTACCTTTTCATTCCTCCAGAGCAACTCCAGCACTGGCTGGACAGCGACAGAAGCGGCGATCTGCAGTACGCCGCCTGCGCCCTAGACACCTCGGTGGAGAAGAAGTCGTGGAACTTCCTGCTGGCCAGGCTGAAGCTGCTGCTGGGAATCTACAGAACGACGCTGGAAGAAGACATCGAGTTGCTGAAGGAAAGCCAGCTGACCGGCAACAAACGGCTGGCGGTAAGAATGAGGGCAACCGAGAAAAAAATCCTTAGAGACACCGCCGAGTATGTGGAACAGTTCGTCAAGCAATAAACGACTTTTACCCGAGAGAAAACCGATAGAATCTCGGATGTCGTTAACTCAATTTATTTATTAATTCTGTTTGACGTGATTTAGCTAATTATCCTGCTTGTATTTATTTCTTAGCGGTTACCAAGGATCACATTTATCTTTGTTTTAAGGCGTTCTGCTGGAAATAAATTAAGTATGTATTTGAAGATGTCGCAGTTTACCTGATTAATATAACGATTGCTAAAATTCTATTCTATTTGTACATGGCGATTAGTTCCCTTCTAAAACCAAAATGATTTAAGTTAATTTTAAACAAACATTGAAAATAGAACTCTCTGTATGTACCTATAGAGGACAGATAGGATATCTTTTACTCATACAGAAACGCACCAGCTTGAAAAATTTTTGAAAATTAATATAAAAAGGTATACTTATTCGAAAATTATTTTTTTTAATTCTAACCAACTTGTAAATAATTTTTGTCATTTGGATTCCAGTTCTGGCAGAAAATAGTTCCAGAAACTATTAAAATAGTAAGTAGTGGTATTTTCAACACATTTTCATTTAATTTGTATCATAAATAAAGTGTTCAACCATTGTGAATTGTCCTGGAATCTGGAACGCAAAGCAAAGTCTTCCTGTTATTGCCACGTATTTTTAAAGTCATTATGAGGTTGGTACTAGGTATAATTGAATTGGTAGAATGTCATTTTTCATTTACTTAATGGAAAACATTTTAGATACCCACCATTAGTATATATGTATCTACCTTAGAGCATATACTACTAGAGGCAGTGTCCCAGTGGCCGAGAGTGTAGCGGAGGTTGTAGAGAAAGAGGGGTATAGGAGGGTATATTATGCTATCTCTCCCTAGCAGCACGCGATTGGTTGCTGTCCTCTCCCCCTGTCAATGGCAGAAGCAGCTGTTCACGATAGAACCAATCGTATGCTGCTGGAAAGAGATAGCAAATACCCTCGTATACCTCTCGCTCTTTCTCTACAACCTCCGCTACACTCTCGGCCACTGGGACGCTGCCTCAAGTAGTATATGCTGTAAGGTATCTACGCTTCGAGTTGCTACTGTGATACACAAATCTGATTTTGTTCAAAACGCGCCCACTCATGACAATTTAAACCAAACCAAACAATTCTCTAATATTTAAATATTTGTTGACTGAACTTTTATATCGCAGTCTTTGACAGTAAACTGTCAAATTGTTTTGCTAATCCTATGTAAATAAACTGCGTAGGTGTTTGTTGAAATAAAGTAATTTGCTGCAATTTGTTTTTTGTTTGTATCCTTGTGTTTTCAACGCTGAACGGGATTTAGTTTCAAGAGTTAAAAACTTCATTTAATCTAGCACCACGCGAATTATTCTTCTATAATATCTACGGATTAGTAGGTCGCTCTCTGCCATTAGTGGTAGGACTGGTAGGCATTGAGTAACAGTGCCAAGGTATGACACACGTTGTACGATATACCTATCTCACCCACATTCAGTAATACAGTGTTAGAAGTTTGACTACCTTAAATTTGACAGATGATAGAATATATTAACATAAAGTTAAAAAATAACTTACGACATGGGTCCTAAACAACCATTTCCGAGAAAAAAAATTATTAAAGTCTCCAACTTCATGTACAAAAGTTCCATTAATTGAAGAATATTGGCATAACTGCGTGCATAGAATACCATAAAATATCACTCTTTTGAACGTCTTTATGCTTAATTCTAAAAATAATTAGCGTTGTAATAAATTTAAAATTCGATAAAATTCATATCGAGCAATGTGACAACGGCGCGGCGGTTTATTAACACGAAGTACTAAGGTGTTCAGCAATCACCAATACGCAATTCAGTTGGTATCTGGATTGGACCGTGTCGGAGTGTTTTCTGCATACCACTATTTCCTTTTCTTGAGGTATTTTCCAGCGATGCGCGAAAATTGGATTGGAAGGAGTCGTGCGTGCATCGAAAATTGTGGTGGGCATTTTGAGCATATGTTGTAGCTTGTTTTGTACTTGTACGTTTAAAAATTACTGAATTTTGCTTTTTGGTAAGTACCTACCTAAATTATTTTTAATACGTATGATTATTTGGACGACGTGAATCTTTGGGTACTTTAATTATAAATATTTTTCAAATACATAATCCTGTTGTAAGAGATTCATAATTACTAAAATTCGAGCTAAAATTTAAGCACAACACTATATTCGTACTACAAAATTGATACATTTTATTTCAATTATTTGAAAACTGGAAACAATTGTATTGAAATTTACAAAATGTTTCACAATAATAGTTGTTTACATTTTTTCCGCAGGACAAGTCCGCCGCGTGCACACGTGGTGTGCATCAGCAGGTTACGCGCTGTTGTCACGTCGTGATGAAACTCCCCAATATTAATACTCGCTGTATTTTGAAAACTGTTAATTTTACGCCCCTATAATGTATAACTTTTTTGTTTATTTATGATTACTCTATCTCAGGCTGAAGTAATGGCAGTCAAATTTCTTACACCCTGTATATTTGGGATGATCTGGACACAACAATGTAGTCATTTAAATGCCAATAAACCCAATACAAATGCATATACATTTATACTAAGTAATTGTGACGAAATACTTATTAATGGAGCAACTTTATCTACATAATAAAGGAGAAGTATTATTTTTATAACAGTTTCAAAAGAAGTTCACTAAAATTAATTTCAAAAGTTACTGCATCGATGTGGAAAATTAAACCAAGTAAAGACTAAGAAAAGTATATTAAAGCCACAAAGGAAATCTTCATGTTGTGCCAAGCTGAACCGGAAAGTCTAAGGCTTGATCAAAGGTTTGAAAAGCCCTTCATCTCCTAAGCTCACTGCTGATGTTTGAAAAATTGTTTTGTTTCTTTTAGTTTCATTAATATAATTTGAAACATCCCTAATCTTGGATATTTTAATACATAAAAATTAATATATCAAATAACCAATTATGTTTATTATCAGCAAAATGTTATGCAGGCTGAAAATCCGTCAGGAAACCCCGGGAGGTGATTCTACGGATTAAAATAATAACAGTGTGTAATGAAATTTTTTTCGAATTATCAGTTGTTTGCAAGTCAAAGTTAATTTTTTTTAATTTTTCTATTTAAATAACATTATTTAGTTCAAGATCGATTAGTCTCTCATTAGCACACCCACTAAGTAGAACAAGAATGATTAAAAATTTGATGTTTAATAAAACTTTAATAGGGATTTCCCGCTAAACGGTTACATTTATCGGCTTGAATAAAGAGTACATATTTTTTTCTGATATTGTTTCTCTTTTCAATTATGTTTAAATTTCTGTGATGTCTAGCAAAAGAAAAAAAGTTATGAACAAAACAAATTTTGAGTTCTAGGCAAAGTGCTCTCTAGCGTTGCATATTCAAACTTTTCTCTGACTGATTCAATAGAGCTTCATCTACTTAGTGGGTGTGCCAAAGGAGAGACTAATGGAACTTGAATTAAATAGGTTATTTAAATAGAAATATAAAAGAAAATTGAACTTTGACAAGCTCGTAAGCAATTGAGAATTCGAAAAAAATTGTCATTGCATACTGCTATTATTTTAATACATAGATTCATCTCTCGGAGTTTCCTAACGGACTTTCGGAACACCCCGTATAACTTCCTATACCTACCTAGGGATGGTTTTTCCAAATGGTGGGCAAATTTATTGATGGATCATTCAATTCATATAATTAGTATATACAAGGCAGGTAGAAAAACCATTAAGCAATTAAATTTAATCTCTTAGTTGAATAATAGATAGGTACAAACCTGCATTAGAAACGGGCAAATAATACAAAATAAATCCACTCCCATGAAGACGATTTTAGATAAAAAAAAGGTCAACTTGGTGCCTGAGATGAGCATTAAATAAATAAATAAAGTACAATTGAGGTATAAATATAATTCACAGAAATTGAAATTCCCAGAGAAGGAGGATACCCTGTTCTGCTTTGAGACTATGTAATAAGTGGCCTCATATAATGGTGACCATACTTTGCATTAGAAGGTATTGTAGAGAACGTTGATCTAACGGGCTGTTCCATTTAAAAGCCGAAATCTCAGATTTCAGCAAACCAAACTGCACCCTTCTACGTCGAGAATTCGATAAATAAAAAAGTTACGGGGTGTTCGCCAATTTAAAAAAATTTCGTGATCTAATAAAGCCCCCTCCATGTATTTACAAGCAGAAAAACTAGGTAGGTATTCTTCAAATTTATCTATTAAAACATCTCTAATAAACTGCTCCGGTCTGATTGATCTTGTACCTCTTACAATAGTCGAGATCTACATGCTACCACTCGAAAAACAATCACTCAGTAAACACAGTCTATCGATCGTCCTTGAATGCTTTAGATCTCAACAGGTATCTGTACCTACAAACACACCAAGTACACTATGCTTACGTCAGATGGCAGAAAGCTAAATCAAATCTGATAAAAATTAAACAATACCTGTTTGTCGTCATTTATCAGATATGAGCGGCAATTCATCTAGATAAAAGTTTAGTGTGACGCGCGTGACGCGACTTACATCCACCTGTAAATTGCGATATAAAATAAACAAACCTAATTTTCTCAACTACGATTCATATTGCCGTAATTACTAATATGACTAGTTTAAGTAATGGCATCACCAGGGAGAAAATTTTGAATATAAACGACAGTCTGAGAATTAACAATTTGCATAAAAAGGAACTTAACTTCAAATTTGTAATTATAGGAGACTTTGGAGTAGGTAAGTCAAAATCTTTTTTTTAATTCATTTAATTTGAAATATGATGATACCTGCATACTACCTTGAAATATCTATTTAGCTAGATACTATTTTCTTATATTCGCGTAACAGATAAAGTGTTGATTGATTTTAAAATTATTTTACGCAAAAAATGCAGTATTTACTTGAGGCAGAAATAATAAATTCATTAAATTATCTAGTTTTAAACATTTAAAGGGGAATACCTACTAATACGTATAAAAAAAACGAAAAAGAACTTAACCTGCAAAATCTGCGTATTTTTTTTATATGTGAATTTACTGTTAGACTATTATTTAAAATTGCATATTAAAATATTACAAAGATGTTACACCTAAAATCAGTTATTTCACCTTGTTGCAACACCAGTTACTTAACATTTTCCTGTTATTTATTTCTACAGCCTGAAACCTAAAGAAAATCAGTAATTTGTTGTTTCGTATTTGATTCTGTTTAATTTCACAAAATTTGAGATTAAATCTATTTAATTTTCTGAAATCAGAACGAGTTTCATTTTTTAAATATCTGTATATGATATTTTCTTATCAACTTTATCAATTTTGTTGTTCCAGGGAAAACATCAATTATAGGAAGATACACAGAAGGTAAGCTATATAACGACAACAATGTTTAAAATAGTGTATCGTTAATTATCATCTGTAACATTTATTATGGATTTCCTCAGATACCTAAAAAGCTTAAAATCCAATATTGAAATGGATCTAATCTGGCATTACAGCTACCTATCTAAAAGTGCTAAATATTAATCCTCAAACTGCGCGTTTAATAGTACAAACAATAACCCGAAAGTTATATAATATTATTGTTCACATTCCTGGAAAATCGATACGGACGCATTCTTTGAATAGTTTTAACTAATCAATATCCCGCGTGGCTAAGGAATAGGTCCATTTTACATACTTAAGGAGAAATGAACTTGCCCTAAAAGTCACGCGTAGCGAAAGTTAATAATTATTTAACAATATTTAATAAAACCTTTTCTGCTTTACCAAAGTTTTGTATTTGTTTAAAAAACTAATTGTTTAGTTACTGCTTAGTAACTTTTATCAATCAAATGAATTTTTGTACCAAAACGGAAAATACTATGCCAAAATAAAATATACATTCTGCAGATTGAAATTAACATCTTGTTATTTCAAAAACGATGATTCGAAAAAATATTCTTAAATTTGGAAGAAAACGCTCCTTCATTTTTAATATGTTGTGATACACCAATACACCAATATTTATTAGTGCAATTTTAATAAAATTTTCTCATCTAACTTTTTGAAGAAAACAAAATATTTTGGTTTAATAATGGAAAATATAAGCAATTCAAATTAAACATACATTTAGAAACTTAAGAACAGGGTGAGAGCTCTATTATGAAACCCCCTGTAGACAATATTTGCCTTAAATAACACTTTCATCATAGCCTTTATCAACCAATGTATTCTACACAACTGTATCAACCATTTTTTTAATATTTGAGAGAGATCCTACCTAAACAGAAATATGCAGATGTTCCTCTTAAAAAATATCAAGTTTAGTAAATACATTTTTGATAGAATGTATGATGGTCACTAATAGGATGCTTTCCCATTAAATATTAAGATTCTGTTACAGCTAATATGATGAACAAGTAACACCATACTTTTATATAAATATTATTTATATTTGCCACTGTATTTGATTTCTACTGAAATAATAATTTACTTAATTCTTTAGGACAATTTTCAACTTCATATAAGATAACAATTGGAGCTGATTTTGCTATAAAAACACTGGAGTGGGATGAAGACATTCGAGTCAACCTTCATTTATGGGATATAGCTGGACACGAGAGATTTGGCAGTTTAACTGGAGTCTTTTATAGACATGCGTGAGCATCAACAAATTATTTGATAATGCAGTTTAACTCACACATTTTTGCAGGGTAGCAGCTGCAATAGTGTTTGATTTGACACGGCCAGAGACTTACTCATCGGCAGAAAAGGTATATAGTGTTTTTATTTTTTTATTACTTAATTTTGGAGCAATTAAATATAATTTCATTTTTGTTTCAAAAGTGGATTTTAGATCTAAGAAGAAAGGTACACTTGCCTGGAGGATTACCAATTCCCGTAGTTATTTTAGCTAACAAAGGAGATATAACTATTACTACACTGCCACCACAAATAGAAGATTTCTGCAAGGCAAATAATATTTTGGCTTGGTTTATCACATCAGCAAAAAATAATCTTAACATAGGTTTGTAATATAAACTCTGTTCTATAGCATAATAGGTTTGAATTTTACTACTTGCCGTAATAAGTATGTAAAGAAGTTGGATTATTTTTGTATTGGTTTCACTGTCTTTAGTTTTTTCAATTAATGATATATTTTCAGAAGAAGCTATGATTCGCTTAACAAATGCTGCCATACAGAACCATCATAATTTACAGTTCCCCCTAATAATGGATGATATTGTAAGTTTAACGAACACATCAGAAAATAGTGACGTCAAAAGAAAAACCTGCTGTTGAAGACTACTTTTACACACTTTTAGGAATCTCAAAACAAAAAAAAAATGGATATTATTTAATATATTTTTATAATATAAATAACAAACTACATTTTAACAAATGCAAATAAACTAATTTTTTATCTAAAAATTCACCACTCAACTTGCTCCTTTCTCCATTTTTTGAGCGGCTGCTATAGCACTTTCATTGGCTAATACCTGAAATTCTTGAAAACGCTGGGAGATTCTTTGGTTTACTTTAAGGAATTTCTCTAAACAATTTAAAGCGCACTTGTCCTACAATGATTTATTATACTACATGTTTAATATGGATTTAAATACTCACCTCTTTTCCTTTTATATTCCTTGAGGTAAAATCTGATATGCAATCGTTAAAACAAAGCTCCGTTAATTTATTATATGATATTAAAAAGTCTTTGAACTAAAAGAAATAATTAGGTAAGGTTTGTAAATGTATAAATATGTCAGTACTTACAGTTTTTATTTGTTCTCCATCAATATTTTCTATTCCAGTTCCAGGAGGTAGAGGCACACTCATTTCGGCAGTTTTAAGGGATTTTTAGTTAACTTTTAACGTGATCAATAACTTTTTTTAGGTTATGTCACTCAAACATTCAGCGTAGACCATAGATTACACAGATTACAGATTACCATTATTTCTTATCAAACTTAAAAAAAAAAACAGGGAGCTCACCCTGCTTTAAATATCGATATTATAGAATTCTAATTTAATCACGGTCTATTGAAATTTTAGGCTTTGGTGCACATTATATATAATACTAAAAATCTATTAGTATATTCCTACTAGACCTTGGATAAAAACTATAGTACTTTCTATCAATTTCTAAAGGTTGTAACTTTTAGCTGAAAAGCAATCTTTAGCATGTCTCCACAAATTATACAGATTACCACTAGATGTCGCGACATGTATTAATTAAAAATCAGAACAGCTGTCAGTGTCAGCTATCTAACCGTATTTACCAACTCAAAATTTCAGTTACTTACGCGCGGTTTTGTATATTTAAGTTAATTAAAAACTTGTTTGTAAGAATTGTAATCAATATTAAGTAGTTTCAACGTGTAGTGCTTAAAATATGTTGTGTTTTCTTCATTATTTTGTGAATGCAGTAGGCAGAAAGAAATTTCGGTGAGATGCCATATCCTAACCTAAATTTTTGTTTACACACATAAACAAATCCAAAATGCCTCAAAAGGATGCGCCGAAAAAGACTTCTGTCTCTAAACTAGCTAAAGAAAAACATGTTCGTATTATTAAACATTTTCAGCCTATATCATATAGTAAAGAACATCGCAACTATGAATTGCCAGAAGTGGACAATGATATAGATGTTCAAGAATATTTAAATAAAGTAACCAATCATCAACGGTTTACTTACCAAGAAAGAAAACCCAAAAATACCAAAGAAATATATACTAAAAATGAAAAAATAACTAAGAGTACCATTATAACCCGTAAAAGAAATAAACGTGGAATACTAGATAACACAGAACCTTCTTCTAAGTCACAATCTTCACTAGAAAATATAAATCATACTATTGAAATACCGAAACCATTTTTAACGAGGAAGTCAAAATCTTTTTCGGTTAATAGGAAGCCATCTAATCAAATATCGAGGCAAATAGATAAAAATAAAAGCAAAAACATTCTTATTTCTAGTAGTTCTCCGAATTTTAACGAAAACTATGTTACTAACTTAAAAAGAGAAATTTCACAAAGCAGGTGCAAAACAGCAGATGCCTGGCTAGACACTAAACTATATTTAATGCACAAGAACGAAATTCACAATGAAAAAGTTAGACACCTGCGCGAAGAAATAAGTAAACTCATCAACATCGATTTAGAAGAAAGAAAAAAACACGTTACTGATTTAAAAACGGAAATAGCCGAATTTAAGAGGAATGATTACATTGCTGTTTATAATGTTGAAACTCACACTAATACTGAAATCGAAAGCGAAAATGATGTGAAAACTGATGAAACTAATAAATCTTCTACAACTTCTGTTGAAGAAACAAGCAAGGAAGAGAATTCTGACATCGAAATGGTAGATATGAAGGCTGTTGCAGCATTAAGAGAAATTGAGGAAGAAACAAATGAACAAGAAATAAGGAGTACTGATTTAACTATTGAGGTCTCAGTTGAGGAGAAGGAAAAGCCGACTTGTGAAAAACTATGTAAGCAGAATATAACATGTTTTAGTTACAGTTATGGGCGTACGGACGCGCGGGTATGGGAGCGGGGAAAAGGGCACCGTAGCTTATATTGAATGTATAGGGTGAGCCAAATTCGACACTTGGAGGGTCTCTCATATTTTCCGAAAAGATATAAAAAAGTAATATGAATGCCGCGCCTTGATGTCTTAATTAATTTAAGAGACATAGGGCGTTTTTCAATCATGGCTGTTTACTTATAGCTGTTTTACATTCACAATTTATTGATCAATTAATTCATGAAATTGGACAAGTGTAATGCACCAAATCTGCTGTCAAATAACTTCATGAATTTATTCATCAAGTTCTTGACGAATTAGAGCATGTTCTAATTTTCGTGAATACTATTCAGGACTTGGATTTACCATTGCGCCCCATTCTCCTCCCCTAGCAATTTTTTTAGTTATTTTCGTTAGTCTTTTGGCCTGTACAAATACAATCATCGACTAACAACTTTTATATCTATTTTAGGTTTACTTGAGGACAAAAATGCAGCGAATGCGGGGTGAGTTATTTTCATTTCTATTAACTATTCAGATAGTATTAAGTATTAAGAAAGAACATTAATTATTGTTTGCGTTTTTCAAGAACTCGCCTAATTTTCGTTACGCGAGCGAGTTTTTAATTCTCTTCCAAACTTATTTGTTCGTTAGAAAAACGGATTCGCAGAATTTCAGATGACTAAATTTATTTTGTTCAGTATTACCCGAGTTTTTTTATTTTAAATTATTGGCTGTCCTCCAGATCGTATGCTTTGTTTAAATAGGAGAATTCAAAACAACCGGGCTGTTGACAAGCGGATAGTTTTCTATCAATGAAATAGTGGATTTGATCTGCCAAATTCTAACCACTCGCCAGGGTTCAAAAATTTCGTTTTTAACGATCTATTCCCGTTTAAATTCGTGTTGGTAGAGGATCTCCGCAATTCTTTTGCTATGAAAAACAAGTCGACTCCTATTGCTGCTATTTATAACCGTTTTAAAATGAGTTTTTCATTTAACGATTTTTGACCCAATATATTGTTCAATCAATACATTGGTCAATTTATAAGTTAAAAAAATTAAAGCTATATACCAACTTTTACAATAAAAATCAGTAATGATACCAGCAAACTGCAAATTATAACTAGTTCTACATTTTATAGTCTCACTAATATAACTTGTCCAACTTCTTAATCAATTAATTGTGTCAAAAATTGGATGGTAAATATAAAACGGACCTAAGAATAAAGATTCGGATCTTACTAATGGAATTTCAGTTTTCAGCATGTATAGGATGCGATAGACAGATTTTGATTCATGTCATTATTGTTATTAATTAAGATAACTTAGTTTAAATGAAGAGCGATAATTTCAAACATTTAAAATGATAATAGTAATAACAGTAAATGGAATATGGGTAGACATCTTAGAAACCATCAACCTCTTACCTACCCATGAACGACATTGAAAACTTGCTCAGATAAATATGGAATAACATCAATTTATCAAAAAAGGAAACCGTTATTGGAAGTATTGGTTGATTTTCTTATTTGATTTTGATACTGATTGAACTACAATTTGATTCACCGAAATATTCGTACAGGAAGTTTCAAGTTTTAGCAGAAAAACATTCTCTCGTATCTACATTTAAATGCCGAAAACTGAAATTCCACTAAAATTTTCTATTTTTCGATAATCAACCTCGAAATTGGAGCATATTTTTAATAGTGCACTCTGATGTGAAGCGTATTCTAACAAAATTTTGATGAAGTACATACACGAAACGTACCCAAATATGTGTATAGTGTACAAAATAATGCCTCCTACACTGAAGGTAAGTGTTGTTTAAATATTACTTATTTATTTCTTTTTTTAAAACCGCTAAACCCGATTTGCTTTTGTACTTTTTTAGTAAATTTTTTATTAAGTTGTTTATTATTTATTAATTAATTTATAAAATATTTTTGATGATATTCATCGTCACTCAAAATGATCGAATGTTATTGACTTGAGCAAAAAGTTATGTGGTTCCCTATGGAATAGCGTGGGGTTGGGGAGATACGAATAATCGTGAGCACTGGAAATACTGAAATACTCTTATGTACGGGGTAATCCATTATTCTCCCTATGTTTCAATTTACTTCTTTGCTATTAAGTTATTTGAATGAAAAAGCGAACTTTTTACATACGTCTACGTTTTGTCCGAGATTATTGGCAGCAGTACGGATAATTTACTTAGAAAGAAGTATTCAGTGTCACTACAGCAATCTGTCAGCGATCTGTTGTCGATTTAAGTTTTGTGACGATGTGTTCCAAATGTTTTCAACAAATCGGATACATAAACAGATTTGAACTTTAATCAATGTCACGGCTTACAGCTTTGATGCTGTTTTGATACATTATTTAAATTTAAATACTATTATGTTCGAGGGTTATCGTCGTGTCATATAATACAAACAAGAAAAAAAATGAGATAATTTTTATTATTTTCCGTGGTAACTTAAGTGAAAAGGTTATCCACGAATACCGCGAAACGGAAATACATTTTCTGAATCCAAAATAAACTGGAAAATAAATTAAGACAGATGCAAAATGTCAAGAGTTAATCAAGATCGATGGTCAAAGCTTCTAAATCTAACCTCAAACAACATCAATTACTTGTGCTTGTACAGATAAAGAGACAATGCTGATGGCCACGAAAGTTTACCTGATTCACTTGGTTACAGTAGGGATTAATTTTGCATTTTTGACTAACTATATACAGTGAGACCACGTTAAGGGTTTACCAACAATTGAATCGGTTAATACTTAAACACCTTAAGTCATTTTATACAAATGTTGAGGAATTGAAAAAACCTTTGTTGAACGTGAATTCCATAAAATTGTTAATTTGACATACCGAGGAGATAGACCTGGCATATATCCATGTTTTTATGTAATGGGAGTCTAGCAAAAAAATTAGATTTTGAAGAAATACGTTTTTGAAAATGCTGACAGGGTTTTTTAGAAAAAAGACAGATTTTCGAGTATAACTTAAAAACCAAACGAAAACACTTACTTGAATGACATGACTGGCACTAATCATTCGGTTATTTATTCGAATAAAGAAATTAATAACATTAGTCATCATTTTAATGATTTTATTTGAGTAAATGCTCAAAAATACGATACAAGCCCGACATCTTTTTAGTAACGAAAATGTAATTTGTTCGAAATCTACTGTTGCTTGAATCGGATGAAAAGCATTAGGTATTTATTCTTTCTTCTAACAGGTCAGAATGTCAAAGTTGCTATCACAGTCCACTAAAAATATTTTTTTAAGTTTAACACCCTGTATCTTTTTAACGAAACGTCTTAGATAAAAACTTTATAGAAAAGATTCCCCTTAAAATTCACCAAAGAATACGAAGTTTCATTTTTGGTCACCATTTTTGAATTACCCTGTATATAAGACACCAAACAGCAACAACAAGTTGACATCTCGTATATTGGCCAACGTTAAAAAATTATTGTGAATTATTATTATTTCCTTGTTTATATCTGTGTTTCTGTGCAAGATTCACTTTTTGTAAGGTTTTAGTTATTAAGTAAACATCTTTATTTTTATTATACTTAACTTTTCCTTTTTCGTAAAACTTCAAACGTAATGTAAACTCATTTAATATTATACAATATAAAATAACTTAGTTGTACTACGTAATGTTGCATACCGTATAATTAGAAAATCCCTTATTATTCTACAATTATTGTATTTATAATCCCACGTTTCTTATCAGGGGATGTATTTAAAAGACATCACGTTTTTCACGACTTCACACGCGAATCTAGGTTTATTTATAAATAAGTCTGTGTTATATTTATTTTGCCGTAGCTAGCACCCACCTGCTTTTGCGTAAAATTTCCCTCCATGGTTTTATCTATATCGGGAAATATTATTTTTAATACCTGCTAGCGTATATTTTTAGAAAAACTTTCAGAACTCATAAATTATATTTTTAGTATTTTTGGGAACGATCGTTGGACACACCTATTTATATTTGAGAATGTATTTTTTTTTGGTTTAAAAAAATATACCTATACATATAGAGAGTAACAGTTTGTTTTTGTTGACTTCTAGTTATATCTTGTTTATTACAAGATTTTTGTATAAAATACTAGAATATGGAAGAAAATGACATACAGGGTGTAATTTTTTGCGATCCTCACGTTTTGAATACCCCGTAACATTTTTAAACGTAAACCCAGTTTACTTTCGTCAATTCATTTTTAGAGATTTTTTGTAATTGGTGAAACTGTTGTACGTACTATGGATTTCGAAAAATACAGATACATCTTCAGCCTTAATTCGACTAAAAGTTCGAAAAGTTTATTATTGATGTATATTGTAATACTTTTTCTGATGTCTCCAGTAGTAAACTGTCTATTTTATGTACACGCTGGGTGATAACTATGAATGCCGATGTCCATAAATTATAAATTACGACAAGTGAATGGAATTACCATTACAAAGTAACTTTTTTGTCTTTTGTTTCTTTTCCCTTGAAAGCGGAAAAAAATCATTTCACACCACTGCATTTTAATTGCAAATATTTAAAAAGCTCGGAATTTTTTTTAATAGCTGATGAATTTCCTGCTGATATTTTTTGCCCCATTGGTCTAATTGTTTAGAATACAGTTATGCAAATTTTACTGAGATTCCAGTAAAAGTGGTGTTTAGTATTATTCAGGGTTTTTTATAATTTAGTGTCGCCATTTAGAGGCGTATTTTCTTCAACAAAATAATGCATTAGTTCTGTTTGCAAGTTTTCATAGTATTGGATAATTTGTTCAGTCACAAATAACAAAGCAAAGTACAAAAAAGCAATGTGCTATTAGTCCTTGTCCTTAAACTGCGAATTCTCCTCTGTATCTCGGTCTCACTAATGTTCAAAATTTTGAGAAATACTAAAGAGCGTTTAAATTTTATTGCTAGGCGTTTTTATACATGTTCAATTGACTTCGGAAAGACTGTAGTTGATGTTACAACTGTTCAAAATTTTGTCCACCGACGTGTAAACACATTTGGGCCCGTTTCACCCATTTTCTACGAATTAACACAAATGTTGTCTTGCTTCACCATAACACAAATGTTGTCTTGCTTCACTATAAATTAAAACGATATCCAGCAATTCCGAGCTGCTACACGTAAGCCATTTTTGACACTTGAAAAACTAATGTAAACACTATCGTAAAAACGTTAATACTAAAATTGGATTTCAGTATTCGGTATCGCCTAGGGCCACGTGAAGACAGAGCACATTGCGTATAGCGCACAATATGAATGACGCTAGAGCCGAACGATATAAAGGTTGTAAATATTACAACTTCAATATTTTTTTCCTCGGAAACTATAAGGATTTTATAAGAATTATACGATATTGACTCCATTTTTCATGATGCATCTATTCCCAATTTTTTTTTGGAGTTGTGAAGCACCTTGTATTTATTCATTATAAATTTTATTTTTTAATTATTTCCCTTCGTTCTTTATTACTAAAATGCAACTCGAAAACGCCTTAATTAAAAAAGTTTTGTCAATAGTTGGTGGGGCATTCGAAAGAGACTGAAACGCAAAATAAGGGATCCATTTTCGGAGTTCGAAAACGGCACGTACGCCACTGGTGTCTGAACGGAAAGTAAAAGGTGTTAAGGTAGTCAATAACAATGGCAGAAGGAGCCGCGCCACGCGCAAATGTGGAGCACAAAGACGTACTATTGCAAGAGACAGCTGGCCCCGCTAGCTGGGGAACATCTGCAGGTAGGGGCTCCGAAGAAAACGGCACACGTGAGGGTTACCCGAGGAAGAAAGGTGTTCACGTCTTGTGACGCAATCGCCAATTTAATGCCTCCTTTATTATCAGAAACGTCTTTGTTGCAGTCGGAAACGGGGCAAAAAGTCGTGTACGATGTTGGGCAAATATTTGATTAGACTACGGGATATCTATATGTGGTGCGGCACATGTCGTCTGTGGCGTGTCAGGGCTTTTTTTGCGAAAGTTATCCGGGTACCCTGCCTACTTAACGATTTCTATTTTTATTGGTTAAATATAGGCACTTATGTGGAAGCAAAAACGGCAATGCCGTAAATAACTTTTTTTAAACGGATAACCGGGTTATTTATTCACTTTTGGTTCTTTAGCATTAGTTTATTTTACAATTTTTTTCAACCTCTATTTATTGGTTTATTTATTATTGCGACACAATATACAAATTAAGAAGGGTCTTTCACGTAAGAAAAGTATCTTCACCCCTTCCCTGAGGATATACAGCCCTTCAAACGAGAGAAAAATGTAGTTTTTATTTTTTCCATAAATATAGAGAAAAAAAACTGTAACAATTAATTTTCTGTTTTTATGTCCATTTTGAAAATAATTCTTGTTACAAACATAATCTCAACTTTTGTCGTAATTTCGTGCTAGAGCGAATCGGAAATAAAAGGTGGATTTGTCGTTGTTGTCAAGTTATAAAAATTACAGATTTGACAATATTTTTTTGCCATTGTTCGTTCACAGCCTCCTGTAGATGTATAAAATTCTACATAAAAATGGTCTATTGACTTTTTCTTGTACTATTAAAATTAATAGAGTTAGGGTGGCTAGAACTTAAGGGACGATTGCAGGAATTAAAAAAAATCATAAGCAGAATAATGAATGAATTTTCTTTTTCAATCTGCTCTAAAAAATGTAAACTTTCTTTTTAGAGAAATACATTTTTTAATTTTTAATAAAAAAGTTATAACAATTTCAATTTTTTTATAGTAAGTTGTTTTGGAACTTTTGTTTCACGACAAAGATAAAAATTACGTTCGTTTTTTTATTAAAAATTGAAAAAGATAATTATATATTTCTCTGAAAAGATAGGTTACATTTTTTAGAGTAGATTGAAAAAAAAATTTATAAAATTCATTAATTTTTCTGCTTATGGTTTTTTTGAATTTCTGAAATCATTCTTTAACTTCTAGTCTCCCTAACTCTGTTAATTTTACTAGTACAAGAAAAAGTCAATAGACAATTTTTATGTAGAATTTTATGTTCTACAGCTTTTATAAGAAACTTTTTTTTCTAGTTCTTACCCCTTTTGAGTTATCTTGTAAAACCCTTTATTTTATCTTTTTTCACCCTTATCCGGGGGTTGAAAAAAAAATAACAGTCACCATTGTATTATATACCTCAAACTAACTTATATAAAAAATTTAGGCAAGTTGTGCAAAATTGCAATTTGAAGGTCCATATTGGACTATCGCACTAAATTACAAATTATACTTCGCGTGCTATTTTTCTTTTTTTTTCTGCGAAAAGCGTTTGAAGTTATGACAAAAAAAAATTTCGAAAATTTTTTTTTCATGATGTTCATTAAGATTTCCCGACGTGTTACTTGAATTTTTTTTTTGCAAGATCCAAACATTAGAAACTTCAAGCTTCAAATTGCTTTTTTTACTCCAATACGACCATTTTTATCAAAGACAAGCCATTTGAAAAATCGCCGAAAATTTAGATTTTTTTTATCCCTTAATTTTTTCCACTAGTTTATATTTACTTTCATTAACTTACTTTTCAGAAAAAATTGATCACAAAGGAACAATATCAGAATAAAATTTAAACATTTTCTGTCTTGTCTAAAATTATTGTTTCTCTCGCTATGACGTCAACTCATATACATGCGCAATCGAGGCATAAACAAAATACACAGAAAACGACGACGATTTTACATCATGATTCATGATAGTTTTGATAATCTGAGGTTAATATCACAAACCTAGTACATCTGTGTTATTTATTATTATATAGTGAGTGTGGCAGAGATAACTGATAATAAGTATATTGTAATTTTTCATACTCTCCATGTTAATTAAAATTATAATAAGCAAAAATAACACACAAAAACACAACCGGTCACCAGCATAACATGTAGTAAACGGTAAATGGTACTAACAGAAAATGTAACTGTTCCAGCAATAGTGTCAGAATAGCCAACTTAACTTGTTATAACTTAAATTTAAAGCGTGCGACATTGCCGTCAACGCTTTATAGAAAAGGTTAATATTAGTAAAAACAAAATTCTGAAAAAAGCTATATTAATTTTGAACATGCTGAATATACAGGGTCGGAAAGTCACCATGGTTCATCGGCAATTACGTGAGAGCGATAAAGAAAGTCATAGAAATCCGTGCGATAGATGATGGGTATAATGAAGGCGTCTAATAGTCACCGCCCATTTCGCCCTTCCACAAATAAGATCCACGTCTTATTTGTGGAAGGGCGAAATGGGCGGTGACTATTAGACGCCTTCATTATAGCCACCTTTCTCTATCGCACGGATTTCTATGACTTATTTTATCGCTCTCACGTAACGGCCGATGAACCATGGGGACTTTCCGACCCTGTATATGTGAGACGACCCTATTCGTCGACCAGAAGAAAGTTTCCATAATTCCTCAAGATAATAAAAAATCCCGGTCGCCCCGCGTTGCCTTCCCCTTCTGACCCCTTTCATAATTCATTTGACCTCCTCGAAAGGATCTCGTGTGCGTAGTATTCCAAGACGGTCCCCTCGCGCTCGCCTTCCTCACAAAACCGCTGCCACCGGTTTTTATTTATAACCCAATAAAGGCCACATGGTGCCTCCGTTAAGGAGCCCCCGATTAGGCCACGTGTACGTCTTTACGGTGTCGAGGAAAAGGAAACGTCTGCGGACCCGGCTTTTGTACCCTTCCTTTCTTTGTGTCCACTCGTCGACGGTAGATTTGCACAATACCTTTGTGTTCCCGTGGAAAAAATGCGCGCCACGCGGCCGGTGCTCTTGACATGATGCATTAGTTGGTCACCAGGGAGGGAGAGCGTGCTAGAAATTCGAGGTTTTGTCTCACAAAAATCATAGAAAAATTAGTTCTTATACACAATTTATTATGAAAATTAACTTTAGAGTAGTTTTTTTTAAAGAGGATGTTAAATTATAAATATACAGTGTCCTGGCGACGTTTCAGGACTGCTTTCTCTCGTCAGAATAAATGAAAAAACAAAAGTACATTTAATGGTTTTAAGGCTTTGACGATCTACCACAGATCCTAGCCCGAGAACAATAAAGGCAGGTCAAAGATTCCTAGAAGGCTAAGGAAGTGAAACCCGAAAAACTATCGTATTTTAAATATAAAAGTAAATTTTTTCCCCTAATAATCACATTTTTTGATACATTTTTTAAGAACCACATGCTCGTGGTTCATATGAAAACTCCCCGGGTCCGGTGAATTGATAACAGAAAGAGATTTCATTCTGTCAAAGGCGATTGACAGACTTCCTTGATGACGTCAATTAAGACCATAAGGGGGATTGTTGTCACATACTTCTATCCTATTCTGATCATTTTGCAATTGACTTGAAGCCGAAAAGTGGGGCGACGTACCAACGTATTAATACGCATGCGTTTACTTTACGAGTTTTGATTGGTTGAAAAGAACCAAGAACGGTGAGCGCCGAGCGGTAAAAAGCCAAACCGAGCTAACCTAAAAAATATTCTCATTTTGTTTTGTGTTGTGCTAGTGCTTTGGTGAAACTGTTATGGTATAGTGTATATTTTAATAAATAAATAAATAAATGTATCTTTTGAGTTTTATTTCATAATCTGTTTAAACCTGCACTAATTCTTCTATTAATTTGTCTTGTGTTGATATTTAGTAAAAATGTTTCAAAATTATACTCGATAAGAGCCTTCCTTAAGGGCCTTTAAATAGTGTTTTCCGCAAAGACAAATAATTTCAAACATTTAATAACTGAATAATCTAAAGTTTATCAAATAATAGGAATGTTATGTCATGCCACCTGAGTATTTTCAAAGACGCCGCAGTAAAACGAATAAACAGGTGCAAAAAACGATCAAACCATCAAGGTTTTAGGTACTGAAATCTACGAAAATACTAACTTTTTTATATATAACTCCACATGTAAATATTCTTATAACATTTACTTGCTTAGTCCTACATATAAAATTGTTTACTTTTATTTATAAGTACGTGAAAATAATTCTTAAAATGTGGGGTTAGAATAACAGCAAACGCATGTTTTACAAACGCTTTTTTTTAGTTATTATTTTATTTGGGTAAATTTAAATGGTAACAATGAATAAATAAAACATCAAGGATTTTATTTTTGTGCTTACTTTTGTTCTACACGTTTTACTTTTCAAGATTTCAGTACATAAAAATGCCAGAAATTTTACCATTTCTCGGCCAGGGATATGGCCACCTTAATCATGGACATTATTATCGGATTGGTCTCTTACAGATATTTTATAGCATGTTTTTTTATATTATTAAATAAACTGCAGAAACCATTATAATAAACGAACCATGCATATGTATATAGTTTTAAAAGCATATAAATTTGTATTCTGTTTTATTTTATTTGAGCCTGCAAAATATTAAATAGGTTATGAGGACTCATAGAAGAAAATGGTAGAAAAGTAAACATTTAGAAATTGAAGTGAACTCAGTGAAAATAGATTTAATATCTTATATGTATATATTCGGCTATAGTACAGAGCATGCCGTGACAATCTTTTAAATTTGAATGCAACCGCGCCTAATTATGGAACATGCGCAAAACACACGGAGTACGTCTCGCCCCCCCTTTTTGGAAACAAGGTCATCCATTGAAACTATAGGTAATGATCAGTATATGATAGAAGTATGTGATTGTTGTAAATGAAATTGTATATTATAGGTGTTAAAAAGGAATTTTTCCTTTGCGGGAACGTCAGCAAATGGTTTCCCCGCATCACTTATTAAGTTTTAAGCAAATTCTTTCTACAAATTTTGAAAATTCAGTATAATTAATATTTTTACTTTATCTATTAAAAAATTAACTACTACCCTTCACAAATGCAGTTGTTTAAATCGAATATTTATTTATCTACGATATAAAATTTAAGATTTACGTGTCGATTAGATGCGCAGCTAAATATTGCGGGCTTGCTAGTGAACCCAGCATGAGCCTCTTTAGCTCAGTGGTAGAGCACTGGTCTCGTAAACCAGGGGTCGTGAGTTCAAACCTCACAGGAGGCAATTACATTTTTTTACTTTTTTTTATTTTTAATATTAAATTTAATAAATTGTCACTCATTACACACATATTTTTGTATATTATTAATTATATGTAAATTGTATATATAGAAATATGTGGTGGCCTTGACTCGAAAATGAAATATTTAATCGAAACACTAATAATTTAATTAACGTTAATAAATACTATTATGAGAACATAAGTCAATTAAATAAGTACAAGAAGACAGTGGCCAATTGAACACCGGACAAATATTTATAAAATTAGAGATTTGTATACATAAAATGTCTAAATAATTGTATCTGTTTTATTATGATTTGTTATTTTTTATATAATAATTACTGTTTATTTAAGTAAATTTTAATAAAAATACTAAATATTAACATTCCGAAAGTTATCATCATATCAGTACGGGGTGTTTATATGAAAATTAAAAATTTGGCTGCAAGTAAGTCTCTTGGAAGATATCGAAAAAGTAAAATATATTTAATTATTATCTATTTTTCATAATTCCTTGCTTTTATAAACTGAGCATCGCATTTCAAAGATATACAATATGTCTACGGTTAGGGTGAATAAGAGGAAACACTTTTTTATTTTACATTTTACGAAAAAAAAGTCACACTTGATAAAAAGTTTTGATTGAATTTAAAATGAGGTTACCATGGTGAAACTTAACATTTCATGTACAGAAAATAAAAAAATCTGAAAATGTCACGAGAGTGAACTACCTTTATTTTTAATATTTCCGAAAAGTGATATTTTGTAAAGTCGTGTAAAGAAGTTACTTGAGTTTTTAAATAAAACAATTCGCACACAAAATTGGTTTAATTTTTTTTACAGAACATAATAAATTTGGAAAAATATATATTTATAATAAAACATTATTTGAACACTCCACCACCAACGTTAACACAAATTTGAAGGCGTGCAAGGAATTCATTGTAGTTGCGTCTAATCTCTTCTAAAGATATGGTCTGTACAGCATCTCTAAATCATTGTTTTAGCTGCTCGATGTTAATGTCCAAAGGCCTGTTTTACACAATCTGTTTGAGTCGGCCCCACAAGTAAAAGTCCATGATTGTTAAGTCTGGACATCGCGGGGGCCATTGATATGGAGTATGCCGGCCAATCCAGCGATTGGGATTAGAAATTTCGGTAGGCCACTGGTAAATTGTCCAATTCATTTGTAAAAAACGTTTGGAGCATATTCAGGTAGCTGTTTCCATTGCATGTATCTTTAAAGAAGTATGGTCCTATTATTCCATAAAAGGATACTGCACACCATATATTTCCTTTTTTGAAATATGGTATACTAAAATGAGGATTCTCGGTACTCCAATATCGCAAATGTTATGAAGCAACAATGCCATTTGTAGAAAAAGTGAATTCGTTCGAAAACATAATCTGTTGGTGGAAATTTCGATCCATTCCTCCGATCCACAGAGAAAAAATCGAGACGTTTCGCTTCATCGCCTTCTTCTAAACTAAAGTATGGTTGTGAATTGGTTTGTATGCCAGAATTATATTTTGTTTCAAAATTTTTTGTATGTGGGTCTTTTTTCACAATTCCTAAGTATTCTGAGCGTCTTCTCAGTGACATGGTTGGATATTCATTCACTAACTGTAGAACTAGCACAGTAGCGGTATCATCATCATAGATTTTCTTTCGCCTATGTGTTTTCGCCATTAACTCGGTTCTAAAAAATTTTTGAACGACTTTATGTAAACACGACTGTGCCACATGCACACCTGGGTATTTTTCATTGAAAAATTGAATTACTGGGCTATAACTGTTACCCTTACCGTAGTATTAGACATATTTTTTGCTGTAAAGTTAGCATTTATCCGATAATTGATACTGTTGGGGGTTATTAACGAAGTACAGTGACACAAGTGAAGAATAAAATGTCATTTTATTCACAACCTTCTATTTGAAATAAAAAAATTTTTGCTTTTGTTCATCGTAACCGCGGATATACTGTATATTCCAAATATTTTTTTTATTTGGAACAGCGTGCATTTCTGTATATTCTGTAGGAAAGTTTTCTCAGGATTACAGTGATATATGAGTAGTAGTATTTGAAATTATAACATACTTTAACGTGATGACCCTGTACCAAGATGGTACTGATTAATTCAAATTTTGCTCTTGGTAAAAATATCTTATACTTTGAAATATGTTTTCTATTCTTGGAATGTTCTTTATATCAACTGCAGACGTATTAAATGCGATATTGAAAGACATCCAAATATTTTTATGTTTTGGTGAAGAGTGAAAAATCCCCCGTTTCATCAGTTGCTTTAACATTATTGTTTACATCTCATAATAAATGAACACATAAATATATTTTTCACAGTTATTGCCTTTTATATAATTGAGCGATATTTAAAAGGATTGTTCAAATTTCAAACGGACTAACGTCTACTTTAGTCGTAATTTTCTCATTGTCAGTTTAATTCGCAGAGAGGAACCCGTAAAAATAATCTCGTAGCTTCCTTCAGATTTGGCGTTATTAAAATAGAGGGTATCGTAAAATGTTTCATGATGTCCCCGACACCAATAAACGCCTGCATTTACGTCTTCTTGCTTATTACTAGCGTCTCTTAACGGAACAAAGGGGCGCGTGATGCTTATTGCCATGGGCGGCGGTATATACATTTTCAACAGGTTGTAAATAAATAATAAAAGGAAATAATAGTAGGACATAACTTATTAAAACAAAAAACATACATATCCCGTAAGGAATTCAATATTTACTCATATAATTACATTAATTACACAATAATTACACTTAGTTAATTGGCGGAGTTATTTTCATAAAAATAACCTTTGTCATATACTTCTGGCGCAAGGGTTTCATTTGCTAAACATATTTCACAAGTAGCAAAATATCCAAAATAAAGAAAAAACGAGAACTATGCTACAAATAAATAACTTCACACAATACAGGGTGTAACTAAATAAGTGTAAAACATTTAAGGGGGTGATTCCTTATCGAAAAGATAGGATCTTTCATATAAAGAAACTTCATTGGAGCATCCCTTGTTAAGATACAGCCCCTTAAAGGGGGTACATAAAATTTGTTTAACAATTTTTTTCACAAGCACTAATCAAGTTACAATATTGAAATTAACCTGACATTTTCTACTACCAAAAAGACACTTAGCCAGTAATTTATTTGGTTTACCCCATGGTTGTAAGGGGTGGAAAACGCAACCCCTAAAATTTATTTCCAACGTAATTTTTTGTCTTATTATTTTTTTACCATTTAAAAATTTATTTCCGATAGCCTGTTTCATTCTAAAAAAAAATGTCTCTTGAATTTTTTGCCCAAATTAAACCAGTTCGCAGCAAAAAATTATTTTACGAACAAGATACATATCGCCATAAAACGAAAATACGAAACTAATTTATCTAGTAGGCCGCCATTAGCGATACTGACAATTAAATTGGAATCAAGCTGTCAGTTTGTAAATTTTTGAAATTGAAGTAATACTAATTGTGTATTGTTCTGTTCTTAATTTGTTACTTTAATAATTCACTTGTTATTAAAATGGCATACACAAATGAGGAAATGGCTGATATGCATTACGTTTACGGTCTGTCGCAGGGGAATGGGTTAGAAGCTTCTACAAGATATGCTGAAATGTATCCTCAACGGCAGCATCCTTCACATAGAATATTTGTCTGACTTCATCAACGATTACGTGAATATGGTTCATTCAACAAAAGAACGCAGGATTGTGGTCGCCATCGAGAAGTAAGAACACCACAGCTTGAGGCAGCAGTACTTAATTTGATAGAAGAACAACCTACTACCAGTACTAGAAAGATTGCTTTCCAGCTAAATGTTGATCATATGACGGTATTTCGAATTTTAAAGGAACATCTCTTATACCCTTACCATCTGCAACGAGTACAGGCACTGTTACCGCGAGACTTTCCGAACCGTCTTGAATTTTGCAATTGGATGCTGGAAATGATTAGAAGAAATCGTGACTTTCTGAAGACGATCGAATTCACAGACGAATGTAGTTTTTCTCGGGACAAGATTATTAATTTTCATAATTACCACATATGGGCTGATGAAAACCATCACGCTATTGTCGAAACTAACCATCAAGAACAGTTTTCTCTTAAGGTGTGGGTCGGAGTTATTGGGGATTATTTAATTGGGCCTCATTTTCTACCTCCTCGATTAAATGGTGAGGCATACGTTCAATTTTTAAGAAAAGTGCATCCCCCCGTACTGCTGGAGGAAGTTCCTTTGGGCGTCAGAAGGGATATGGTTTTTATGCATGATGGGGCTCCCGCCCATTTTAGTCAAGTAGCACGTCAGCATTTAACTGAAACATATGCAAATCAGTGGATAGGTCGAGGAGGACCACAGAATTGGCCCGCTCGATCCCCGGATCTCAATCCTCTGGATTTGTCTACTTGGGGCCATTTGCAGCATTTGGTTTATCGTACTCCTGTTCGCGATGTAGAGGACTTAAGAAACCGCATTATCGATGCGTGCAGGGTAATTAGAGAGACTCCAGGAATATTTGAGCGAATACGTGGCTCAATGCGCCGACGTCTAGACGCATGCGTAATGTCTGAAGGTAGACATATTGAACATTTACTATGATTTCTACATGTTGTATGTTTTGTTATTATTAAATTAGTTTTGATTATTCCCCTTTAATCATTTAATGCAGGTAGTAACTACAAAATAACAGTAAATCCAGTCCGCATTTATGACGATGTATCTCTGTAGTTGTTCGTAAAATAATTTTTTACTGCGAACTGGTTTAATTTGGGCAAAAAATTCAAGAGACATTTTTTTTTAGAATGAAACAGGCTATCGGAAATAATTTTTTAAATGGTAAAAAAATAATAAGACAAAAAATTACGTTGGAAATAAATTTTAGGGGTTGCGTTTTCCACCCCTTACTACCATGGGGTAAACCAAATAAATTACTGGCTAAGTGTCTTTTTGGTAGTAGAAAATGTCAGGTTAATTTCAATATTGTAACTTGTTTAGTGCTTGTGAAAAAAATTGTTAAACAAATTTTATGTACCCCCTTTAAGGGGCTGTATCTTAACAAGGGATGCTCCAATGAAGTTTCTTTATATGAAAGATCCTATCTTTTTTTCGATGAGGAATCACCCCCTTAAATGTTTTACACTTATTTAGTTACACCCTGTATAGTTTTATGTATGTTCTGAATTGGGAAAAGAAACAACGATTTTTTCGCACTTGCAATAAATTTCGCCTGGATTTGCTCCCTCCCCAATTTGCTGCAGCACTTCCATGTCTGCAGTGTGTAGAAAGCGTGGGTGGCGATAAAATCCGGCCGGGTCCGTAGCCGCCGTCATGCTAGGGGGAATAAGAATAATGGGCCTCAGCTATCGTCTGAGTGTGCACGCTCTGGAACCGGGTACCGCGTACCCTCCGAAAATACAAAGATGCTCGTAAAATTGCGCCGTTCTTAAAGCCCCAATTTTCATCTGGAAAGTGGGGATGTCGGGCCAAGGTGACCCAAACTGGAAGCACACAGGTTTGGACTGAGCCGGAAAACAGAGTGTGCAAATATTCAGTATGGATTTTGTAGTGGCCGGGCTAAGCCGTAATTAGCAACTCACTTAATCTTAAATTACTTTAATAATACTTTGATAAAAATAATACATATATATACACATATATATAAGTACAAACTGAATGCTAGCAAGACTCAGAGTCGAATGCCTCTCTATAGTCCCCATCGGTATCCCGTACCGTAACATAAATAAACACAGGGCTAGACATAATATTTCACTATCTCAAGAGGCCCTACATTATGAATATTCAACACTAAAAATGTCTTTGGCTGAACCTCGGACCTCACAGTCGTCCATCCTGACTATTCTGTTGACCTCAACAGAGTTGTAACTCACGGTGAGTCTTGTAATCCATCATAGAGGTCGATCAGAGGTCTGTCCCCGGACCTAAGGAAACAAATGTA